>NC_086444.1:129365640-129440640 GCF_028390025.1 Pseudophryne corroboree | reverse complement strand
AGCTGTGTGAGTAAGATTAGCGACCCTAGTGGCCGACACAAACACCGGGCCCATCTAGGAGTGGCACTGCAGTGTCACGCAGGATGTCCCTTCCAAAAAACCCTCCCCAAACAGCACATGACGCAAAGAAAAAAAGAGGCGCAATGAGGTAGCTGTGTGAGTAAGATTAGCGACCCTAGTGGCCGACACAAACACCGGGCCCATCTAGGAGTGGCACTGCAGTGTCACGCAGGATGTCCCTTCCAAAAAACCCTCCCCAAACAGCACATGACGCAAAGAAAAAAAGAGGCGCAATGAGGTAGCTGTGTGAGTAAGATTAGCGACCCTAGTGGCCGACACAAACACCGGGCCCATCTAGGAGTGGCACTGCAGTGTCACGCAGGATGTCCCTTCCAAAAAACCCTCCCCAAACAGCACATGACGCAAAGAAAAAAAGAGGCGCAATGAGGTAGCTGTGTGAGTAAGATTAGCGACCCTAGTGGCCGACACAAACACCGGGCCCATCTAGGAGTGGCACTGCAGTGTCACGCAGGATGGCCCTTCCAAAAAACCCTCCCCAAACAGCACATGACGCAAAGAAAAAAAAGAGGCGCAATGAGGTAGCTGACTGTGTGAGTAAGATTAGCGACCCTAGTGGCCGACACAAACACCGGGCACATCTAGGAGTGGCACTGCAGTGTCACGCAGGATGTCCCTTCCAAAAAACCCTCCCCAAACAGCACATGACGCAAAGAAAAAAAGAGGCGCAATGAGGTAGCTGTGTGAGTAAGATTAGCGACCCTAGTGGCCGACACAAACACCGGGCACATCTAGGAGTGGCACTGCAGTGTCACGCAGGATGTCCCTTCCAAAAAACCCTCCCCAAACAGCACATGACGCAAAGAAAAAAAGAGGCGCAATGAGGTAGCTGTGTGAGTAAGATTAGCGACCCTAGTGGCCGACACAAACACCGGGCCCATCTAGGAGTGGCACTGCAGTGTAACGCAGGATGTCCCTTCCAAAAAACCCTCCCCAAACAGCACATGACGCAAAGAAAAAAAGAGGCGCAATGAGGTAGCTGTGTGAGTAAGATTAGCGACCCTAGTGGCCGACACAAACACCGGGCCCATCTAGGAGTGGCACTGCAGTGTCACGCAGGATGTCCCTTCCAAAAAACCCTCCCCAAACAGCACATGACGCAAAGAAAAAAAGAGGCGCAATGAGGTAGCTGTGTGAGTAAGATTAGCGACCCTAGTGGCCGACACAAACACCGGGCCCATCTAGGAGTGGCACTGCAGTGTCACGCAGGATGTCCCTTCCAAAAAACCCTCCCCAAACAGCACATGACGCAAAGAAAAAAAGAGGCGCAATGAGGTAGCTGTGTGAGTAAGATTAGCGACCCTAGTGGCCGACACAAACACCGGGCCCATCTAGGAGTGGCACTGCAGTGTCACGCAGGATGGCCCTTCCAAAAAACCCTCCCCAAACAGCACATGACGCAAAGAAAAAAAAGAGGCGCAATGAGGTAGCTGACTGTGTGAGTAAGATTAGCGACCCTAGTGGCCGACACAAACACCGGGCACATCTAGGAGTGGCACTGCAGTGTCACGCAGGATGTCCCTTCCAAAAAACCCTCCCCAAACAGCACATGACGCAAAGAAAAAAAGAGGCGCAATGAGGTAGCTGTGTGAGTAAGATTAGCGACCCTAGTGGCCGACACAAACACCGGGCACATCTAGGAGTGGCACTGCAGTGTCACGCAGGATGTCCCTTCCAAAAAACCCTCCCCAAACAGCACATGACGCAAAGAAAAAAAGAGGCGCAATGAGGTAGCTGTGTGAGTAAGATTAGCGACCCTAGTGGCCGACACAAACACCGGGCCCATCTAGGAGTGGCACTGCAGTGTAACGCAGGATGTCCCTTCCAAAAAACCCTCCCCAATCAGCACATGATGCAAAGAAAAAGAAAAGAAAAAAGAGGTGCAAGATGGAATTATCCTTGGGCCCTCCCACCCACCCTTATGTTGTATAAACAAAACAGGACATGCACACTTTAACCAACCCATCATTTCAGTGACAGGGTCTGCCACACGACTGTGACTGATATGACGGGTTGGTTTGGACCCCCCCCAAAAAAGAAGCAATTAATCTCTCCTTGCACAAACTGGCTCTACAGAGGCAAGATGTCCACCTCATCTTCACCCTCCGATATATCACCGTGTACATCCCCCTCCTCACAGATTATCAATTCGTCCCCACTGGAATCCACCATCTCAGCTCCCTGTGTACTTTGTGGAGGCAATTGCTGCTGGTCAATGTCTCCGCGGAGGAATTGATTATAATTCATTTTAATGAACATCATCTTCTCCACATTTTCTGGATGTAACCTCGTACGCCGATTGCTGACAAGGTGAGCGGCGGCACTAAACACTCTTTCGGAGTACACACTTGTGGGAGGGCAACTTAGGTAGAATAAAGCCAGTTTGTGCAAGGGCCTCCAAATTGCCTCTTTTTCCTGCCAGTATAAGTACGGACTGTGTGACGTGCCTACTTGGATGCGGTCACTCATATAATCCTCCACCATTCTATCAATGTTGAGAGAATCATATGCAGTGACAGTAGACGACATGTCCGTAATCGTTGTCAGGTCCTTCAGTCCGGACCAGATGTCAGCATCAGCAGTCGCTCCAGACTGCCCTGCATCACCGCCAGCGGGTGGGCTCGGAATTCTGAGCCTTTTCCTCGCACCCCCAGTTGCGGGAGAATGTGAAGGAGGAGATGTTGACAGGTCGCGTTCCGCTTGACTTGACAATTTTGTCACCAGCAGGTCTTTCAACCCCAGCAGACCTGTGTCTGCCGGAAAGAGAGATCCAAGGTAGGCTTTAAATCTAGGATCGAGCACGGTGGCCAAAATGTAGTGCTCTGATTTCAACAGATTGACCACCCGTGAATCCTTGTTAAGCGAATTAAGGGCTGCATCCACAAGTCCCACATGCCTAGCGGAATCGCTCCGTGTTAGCTCCTTCTTCAATGCCTCCAGCTTCTTCTGCAAAAGCCTGATGAGGGGAATGACCTGACTCAGGCTGGCAGTGTCTGAACTGACTTCACGTGTGGCAAGTTCAAAGGGCATCAGAACCTTGCACAACGTTGAAATCATTCTCCACTGCACTTGAGACAGGTGCATTCCATCTCCTATATCGTGCTCAATTGTATAGGCTTGAATGGCCTTTTGCTGCTCCTCCAACCTCTGAAGCATATAGAGGGTTGAATTCCACCTCGTTACCACTTCTTGCTTCAGATGATGGCAGGGCAGGTTCAGTAGTTTTTGGTGGTGCTCCAGTCTTCTGTACGTGGTGCCTGTACGCCGAAAGTGTCCCGCAATTTTTCTGGCCACCGACAGCATCTCTTGCACGCCCCTGTCGTTTTTTAAAAAATTCTGCACCACCAAATTCAAGGTATGTGCAAAACATGGGACGTGCTGGAATTTGCCCATATTTAATGCACACACAATATTGCTGGCGTTGTCCGATGCCACAAATCCACAGGAGAGTCCAATTGGGGTAAGCCATTCCGCGATGATCTTCCTCAGTTGCCGTAAGAGGTTTTCAGCTGTGTGCGTATTCTGGAAAGCGGTGATACAAAGCGTAGCCTGCCTAGGAAAGAGTTGGCGTTTGCGAGATGCTGCTACTGGTGCCGCCGCTGCTGTTCTTGCGGCGGGAGTCCATACATCTACCCAGTGGGCTGTCACAGTCATATAGTCCTGACCCTGCCCTGCTCCACTTGTCCACATGTCCGTGGTTAAGTGGACATTGGGTACAACTGCATTTTTTAGGACACTGGTGAGTCTTTTTCTGACGTCCGTGTACATTCTCGGTATCGCCTGCCTAGAGAAGTGGAACCTAGATGGTATTTGGTAACGGGGGCACACTGCCTCAATAAATTGTCTAGTTCCCTGTGAACTAACGGCGGATACCGGACGCACGTCTAACACCAACATAGTTGTCAAGGACTCAGTTATCCGCTTTGCAGTAGGATGACTGCTGTGATATTTCATCTTCCTCGCAAAGGACTGTTGAACAGTCAATTGCTTACTGGAAGTAGTACAAGTGGGCTTACGACTTCCCCTCTGGGATGACCATCGACTCCCAGCGGCAACAACAGCAGCGCCAGCAGCAGTAGGCGTTACACGCAAGGATGCATCGGAGGAATCCCAGGCAGGAGAGGACTCGTCAGACTTGCCAGTGACATGGCCTGCAGGACTATTGGCATTCCTGGGGAAGGAGGAAATTGACACTGAGGGAGTTGGTGGGGTGGTTTGCGTGAGCTTGGTTACAAGAGGAAGGGATTTACTGGTCAGTGGACTGCTTCCGCTGTCACCCAAAGTTTTTGAACTTGTCACTGACTTATTATGAATGCGCTGCAGGTGACGTATAAGGGAGGATGTTCCGAGGTGGTTAACGTCCTTACCCCTACTTATTACAGCTTGACAAAGGGAACACACGGCTTGACACCTGTTGTCCGCATTTCTGGTGAAATACCTCCACACCGAAGAGCTGATTTTTTTGGTATTTTCACCTGGCATGTCAACGGCCATATTCCTCCCACGGACAACAGGTGTCTCCCCGGGTGCCTGACTTAAACAAACCACCTCACCATCAGAATCCTCCTGGTCAATTTCCTCCCCAGCGCCAGCAACACCCATATCCTCCTCATCCTGGTGTACTTCAACACTGACATCTTCAATCTGACTATCAGGAACTGGACTGCGGGTGCTCCTTCCAGCACTTGCAGGGGGCGTGCAAATGGTGGAAGGCGCATGCTCTTCACGTCCAGTGTTGGGAAGGTCAGGCATCGCAACCGACACAATTGGACTCTCCTTGTGGATTTGGGATTTCAAAGAACGCACAGTTCTTTGCGGTGCTTTTGCCAGCTTGAGTCTTTTCAGTTTTCTAGCGAGAGGCTGAGTGCTTCCATCCTCATGTGAAGCTGAACCACTAGCCATGAACATAGGCCAGGGCCTCAGCCGTTCCTTGCCACTCCGTGTGGTAAATGGCATATTGGCAAGTTTACGCTTCTCCTCCGACAATTTTATTTTAGGTTTTGGAGTCCTTTTTTTTCTGATATTTGGTGTTTTGGATTTGACATGCTCTGTACTATGACATTGGGCATCGGCCTTGGCAGACGACGTTGCTGGCATTTCATCGTCTCGGCCATGACTAGTGGCAGCAGCTTCAGCACGAGGTGGAAGTGGATCTTGATCTTTCCCTAATTTTGGAACCTCAACTTTTTTGTTCTCCATATTTTATAGGCAGAACTAAAAGGCACCTCAGGTAAACAATGGAGATGGATGGATTGGATACTAGTATACAATTATGGACGGACTGCCACGGTTAGGTGGTATAAAAAAACCACGGTTAGGTGGTATATAATACAATTATGGATGGACGGACTGCCTGCCGAGTGCCGACACAGAGGTAGCCACAGCCGTGAACTACCGCACTGTACACTGGTTGATAAAGAGATAGTAGTATACTCGTAACAACTAGTATGACGACGGTATAAAGAATGAAAAAAAAACCACGGTTAGGTGGTATATATTATAATACAATTATGGTTGGACGGACTGCCTGCCGAGTGCCGACACAGAGGTAGCCACAGCCGTGAACTACCGCACTGTACACTGGTTGATAAAGAGATAGTAGTATACTCGTAACAACTAGTATGACGACGGTATAAAGAATGAAAAAAAAACCACGGTTAGGTGGTATATAATACAATTATGGTTGGACGGACTGCCTGCCGAGTGCCGACACAGAGGTAGCCACAGCCGTGAACTACCGCACTGTACACTGGTTGATAAAGAGATAGTAGTATACTCGTAACAACTAGTATGACGACGGTATAAAGAATGAAAAAAAAACCACGGTTAGGTGGTATATATTATAATACAATTATGGTTGGACGGACTGCCTGCCGAGTGCCGACACAGAGGTAGCCACAGCCGTGAACTACCGCACTGTACACTGGTTGATAAAGAGATAGTAGTATACTCGTAACAACTAGTATGACGACGGTATAAAGAATGAAAAAAAAACCACGGTTAGGTGGTATATATTATAATACAATTATGGATGGACGGACTGCCTGCCGAGTGCCGACACAGAGGTAGCCACAGCCGTGAACTACCGCACTGTACACTGGTTGATAAAGAGATAGTAGTATACTCGTAACAACTAGTATGACGACGGTATAAAGAATGAAAAAAAAACCACGGTTAGGTGGTATATAATACAATTATGGTTGGACGGACTGCCTGCCGAGTGCCGACACAGAGGTAGCCACAGCCGTGAACTACCGCACTGTACACTGGTTGATAAAGAGATAGTAGTATACTCGTAACAACTAGTATGACGACGGTATAAAGAATGAAAAAAAAACCACGGTTAGGTGGTATATATTATAATACAATTATGGATGGACGGACTGCCTGCCGAGTGCCGACACAGAGGTAGCCACAGCCGTGAACTACCGCACTGTACTGTGTCTGCTGCTAATATAGACTGGTTGATAAAGAGATAGTATACAATACTACTAATATACTGGTGGTCAGGCACTGGTCACCACTAGTCACACTGGCAGTGGCACTCCTGCAGCAAAAGTGTGCACTGTTTAATTTTAATATAATATTATTTATCATGTACTCCTGGCTCCTGCTATAACAACCTGCAGTGCTCCCCAGTCTCCCCCACAATTATAAGCTTTATATACAATACATTGATGTGCAGCACACTGGGCTGAGCAGTGCACACAGACTGAGTCACTGTGTGACTGTGTATCGTTTTTTTCAGGCAGAGAACGGATATATTAAATAAAACAAACAACTGCACTGTCTCTGGTGGTCACTGGTCACTGTGGTCGTCAGTCACTAAACTCTGTCTGCACTCTCTTCTAATCTACAGTATCACAGCAATCTCTCTCTCTCTCTCTCTCTTCTAAATCTAATCTAAATGGAGAGGACGCCAGCCACGTCCTCTCCCTATCAATCTCAATGCACGTGTGAAAATGGCGGCGACGCGCGGCTCCTTATATAGAATCCGAGTCTCGCGAGAATCCGACAGCGTCATGATGACGTTCGGGCGCGCTCGGGTTAACCGAGCAAGGCGGGAAGATCCGAGTCGCTCGGACCCGTGAAAAAAAAAGTGAAGTTCGTGCGGGTTCGGATTCAAAGAAACCGAACCCGCTCATCTCTAAAAGAGATAGTATACTCGTAACTAGTATGTATGTATAAAGAAAGAAAAAAAAACCACGGTTAGGTGGTATATACAATTATGGACGGGCTGCCGAGTGCCGACACAGAGGTAGCCACAGCCGTGAACTACCGCACTGTACTGTGTCTGCTGCTAATATATAGACTGGTTGATAAAGAGATAGTATACTCGTAACTAGTATGTATGTATAAAGAAAGAAAAAAAAACCACGGTTAGGTGGTATATACAATTATGGACGGGCTGCCGAGTGCCGACACAGAGGTAGCCACAGCCGTGAACTACCGCACTGTACTGTGTCTGCTGCTAATATATAGACTGGTTGATAAAGAGATAGTATACTCGTAACTAGTATGTATGTATAAAGAAAGAAAAAAAAACCACGGTTAGGTGGTATATACAATTATGGACGGGCTGCCGAGTGCCGACACAGAGGTAGCCACAGCCGTGAACTACCGCACTGTACTGTGTCTGCTGCTAATATATAGACTGGTTGATAAAGAGATAGTATACTCGTAACTAGTATGTATGTATAAAGAAAGAAAAAAAAACCACGGTTAGGTGGTATATACAATTATGGACGGGCTGCCGAGTGCCGACACAGAGGTAGCCACAGCCGTGAACTACCGCACTGTACTGTGTCTGCTGCTAATATATAGACTGGTTGATAAAGAGATAGTATACTCGTAACTAGTATGTATGTATAAAGAAAGAAAGAAAAACCACGGTTAGGTGGTATATACAATTATGGACGGGCTGCCGAGTGCCGACACAGAGGTAGCCACAGCCGTGAACTACCGCACTGTACTGTGTCTGCTGCTAATATATAGACTGGTTGATAAAGAGATAGTATACTCGTAACTAGTATGTATGTATAAAGAAAGAAAAAAAAACCACGGTTAGGTGGTATATACAATTATGGACGGGCTGCCGAGTGCCGACACAGAGGTAGCCACAGCCGTGAACTACCGCACTGTACTGTGTCTGCTGCTAATATAGACTGGTTGATAAAGAGATAGTATACTCGTAACTAGTATGTATGTATAAAGAAAGAAAAAAAAACCACGGTTAGGTGGTATATACAATTATGGACGGGCTGCCGAGTGCCGACACAGAGGTAGCCACAGCCGTGAACTACCGCACTGTACTGTGTCTGCTGCTAATATAGACTGGTTGATAAAGAGATAGTATACTACTAATATTATATATACTGGTGGTCAGGTCACTGGTCACTAGTCACACTGGCAGTGGCACTCCTGCAGCAAAAGTGTGCACTGTTTTAATATAATATTATGTACTCCTGGCTCCTGCTATAACCTATAACTGGCACTGCAGTAGTGCTCCCCAGTCTCCCCCACAATTATAAGCTGTGTGAGCTGAGCAGTCAGACAGATATATAATATATATAGATGATGCAGCACACTGGCCTGAGCAGTGCACACAGATATGGTATGTGACTGACTGAGTCACTGTGTGTATCGCTTTTTTCAGGCAGAGAACGGATATATTAAATAAACTGCACTGTGTGTCTGGTGGTCACTCACTATATAATATATTATGTACTCCTGGCTCCTGCTATAACCTATAACTGGCACTGCAGTAGTGCTCCCCAGTCTCCCCCACAATTATAAGCTGTGTGAGCTGAGCAGTCAGACAGATAATCAGATATATATAATATTATATATAGATAATAGATGATGCAGCACACTGGCCTGAGCCTGAGCAGTGCACACAGATATGGTATGTGACTGAGTCACTGTGTGCTGTGTATCGCTTTTTTCAGGCAGAGAACGGATTATAAATAAAACTGGTGGTCACTATCAGCAAAACTCTGCACTGTACTGAGTACTCCTCCTAATGCTCCCCAAAATTAGTAAATCAAGTGTCTCTCTAATCTATTCTAAACGGAGAGGACGCCAGCCACGTCCTCTCCCTATCAATCTCAATGCACGTGTGAAAATGGCGGCGACGCGCGGCTCCTTATATAGAATCCGAGTCTCGCGATAGAATCCGAGCCTCGCGAGAATCCGACAGCGTCATGATGACGTTCGGGCGCGCTCGGGTTAACCGAGCAAGGCGGGAAGATCCGAGTCGCTCGGACCCGTGAAAAAAAACATGAAGTTCGTGCGGGTTCGGATTCAGAGAAACCGAACCCGCTCATCTCTAGTATTTTTACAACCAGGACCGGCTCAAAGAGCCCGAGGCTGGTTATGCTTAGGAGGGTGGACCCCACGCATTTTTTTTCTTGATTTTAAACCATTCCCACCCCTTCCCACTGAAACCATGCTCTGATCTCTCCATATTATTTTAGTCAGTTAAAAAATATATATATTCTTTTAAAAAATATATAAATAATACTTGTGTCTCCTAATAGACAAACCAAGTACATAATCCCTTCTAATATAAATAGATATGCTATTAGCAATAAAAAAAACACACAAAAAACGTGTTTTTAAAAAAAAAATTTAGATTCCGCCAGCAAAGTGAGGCGGAATGAAATTGACAAAATTACTGTCGAAAAGCACTGTTGTCGAATCAACATTTTTCAATTGAATATACTTTTGTCGAAAAGCCGCATTTTTACCATTGCAGACATGTGGAATTTGACAACTGTCGAATTTCAAAAGTCGAATCTGAAACGTCCGTTTTTTTGTCGAAAAGTACTGTATTGCATTGTCAAATATTTTTTTTGTGTAGAAAATGCCCCGTTTTTCGACATTTGCGGCAATTCGACCACAATTGCATATACCCCTATGTGACAGAGAAGGAGAGGCAAATGGTGTAAGAAAAAAATTATAATTTTATAATTAATTAACAAAAAAAATACCTCCAACTTTGTGACTTCTGGTCCATAGCTTACCTTTACATTAACAATATGATTGTGTCTGAGTAATAACTGATTTGAGTACTGTACCTTCCTGGCATTTGCTGGTTCCGGGTTAACTCCAGCATTCCTGTTCAGCCATAGAACAGTTAACTAGCGGACTGATTCACATCTGTTCTCTTTGTCTTTTGATATTCACTCCCATTGCTGTGATCATACTTGTTCTGAAGCTTTGCTGAGTCAGCTCATGGAATAGCTGTTTACTTATGGACACAGGGGTTGCCTATGGAAATCCTGGACTGACTCAGCACTAGTACAGTCTCCACCAACTCTGTCTCCTGCTACAGATGTTACAGTATTCACAGATACTATTATACTGTATGTAATATACAGAAATCAGCATATGAAACAAATGGATAAACAGCAAATAAATGAAAACATCCCTTGCACAGAAATGACACCTTTCTTCCACCAGAATTAATTTCAACGTGAATAGATTGAACTTCTGAAATTCTTGGTTCTTCATTGGATGTGATCATGCATTAAAGCATTCAACTATATATATATATATATATATATATATAGATGAGCAACACAAGGTTGAAGTATTAACCAATTTCTCACCAAATATATGTAATGCCCTCGTGACCAGACCAGATTGGTTAACTGTTGCATGGAAATTGGGCTCAGCAGCCATTATCACGGCGCTTTGGTCATGCGCAGTAGGAAGATCATGGAGAATGTCTGCTGCGCCACGCATGCACACTATACTGGGGCACAACGCTAGGGTCTACTAGTGACCCTAGTGCTCCGAGTCACTGTGCTGCTGGCTAGAGGGAGAGGCCTGTGTGCAATCTCAGTCCGGGCCCCCTCCTCTCTTAAAATGCCCCTGGCATTGATTCTGGAATGTGATAGGCGTTCTTGGGCAATGACTTGGAGGCATCATTACATTCACATGAAGGATACTCCATCTGATGGGAGTCTTAAGGAACAGTCCCTGGTGAGTCGCAGGGAGTGGTTTCAGTCTCAGATACATAATAACGTACATAGGGAGCCATGACGGAGGTACTGCACCTAACACAGGGTTGGTGCAAGTCCTGATGGTGCTTCCAGTGATTGCAACTGCAGTCGCTCAAAGTGGGTGTCCCAACCCTTGCGCATTCAGGTGCATGGCTGTACACCTGGGGAAGTATTATCATAAAGTCGCTGACGTTACTTAACATCAAAAGACTCTAATGCAGTTGCAGCAGTCTGCGGCTCAGACTCAGTTTGTGTAGCTGACACATTCATCCATGACATTGAAGTGCACCAAATATTCAACACACACCTCCACCCTTCACCTCTATCATTGGCTCTATCAGCCAGTCACTGAAGGCGCTTCAGTCCTTTCATCCTCTCCCCTCACAACTGACCACCTGACGCAATCCCTTTCCACCTACCATGCACCAGTTCTATCACACTGTTCCCTATCTTGACCAAATTATGAAACCTTTCCCTCTCCATGTTTTTTTTCTCCCTATACCACCAATCATGCTATCATTCTCAAGAAACCTGCTTTATTCCCATCCTTACCTACTAAGTACTGATACACATCTCCACCGCCATTAGTCTCAACACTACTGAAATTCTGCGTTTATATTATACAGGTCTCTCCCCTCCACATTCCCCTTAATTACCTAGGAGTACCTTATCAATATGGGTATCGCCCGACTCTCTTCACAGAAACCAAGATCTCATTAACCACCTGGCTGTCACACCAAGAGGTGAATCGTAACTAATCAATAATACTGAGTGTAAATGGAATACAGTATAATTGGACCTGCATTATAGGCCAAATATTTTTGTTTAAATAAAGCTTTGAAGAAAACAAAACTGCAGATGCTCAGTTCCAGATCATGTACAGTTCCAGAGCATGTACAGTTATTGTATACTCAGTTCCAGAGCATGTACATTTCCAGAGAATGTACAGTTATTGTATACTCAGTTCCAGAGCATGTACAGTTATTGTATACTCAGTTCCAGAGCATGTACAGTTCCAGAGAATGTACAGTTATTGTATACTCAGTTCCAGAGCATGTACAGTTATTGTATATTCAGTTCCAGAGCATGTACAGTTCCAGAGAATGTACAGTTATTGTATACTCAGTTCCAGATCACGTACAGTTCCAGAGCATGTACAGTTCCAGAGAATGTACAGTTATTGTATACTCAGTTCCAGAGCATGTACAGTTATTGTATACTCAGTTCCAGAGCATGTACAGTTCCAGAGAATGTACAGTTATTGTATACTCAGTTCCAGAGCATGTACAGTTCCAGAGAATGTACAGTTATTGTATACTCAGTTCCAGAGCATGTACAGTTATTGTATATTCAGTTCCAGAGCATGTACAGTTCCAGAGAATGTACAGTTATTGTATACTCAGTTCCAGAGCATGTACAGTTATTGTATATTCAGTTCCAGAGCATGTACAGTTCCAGAGAATGTACAGTTATTGTATACTCAGTTCCAGATCACGTACAGTTCCAGAGCATGTACAGTTATTGTATATTCAGTTCCAGAGCATGTACAGTTCCAGAGAATGTACAGTTATTGTATACTCAGTTCCAGAGCATGTACAGTTCCAGAGCATGTACAGTTATTGTATACTCAGTTCCAGAGCATGTACAGTTATTGTATATTCAGTTCCAGAGCATGTACAGTTCCAGAGCATGTACAGTTATTGTATACTCAGTTCCAGAGCATGTACAGTTATTGTATATTCAGTTCCAGAGCATGTACAGTTCCAGAGAATGTACAGTTATTGTATACTCAGTTCCAGAGAATGTACAGTTATTGTATACTCAGTTCCAGAGCATGTACAGTTATTGTATACTCAGTTCCAGAGCATGTACAGTTCTAGAGCATGTACAGTTATTGTATACTCAGTTCCAGAGCATGTACAGTTCCACAGCATGTACAGTTATTGTATACTCAGTTCCAGAGCATGTACAGTTATTGTACACTCAGTTCCAGAGCATGTACAGTTCCACAGCATGTACAGTTATTGTATACTCAGTTCCAGAGCATGTACAGTTATTGTACACTCAGTTCCAGAGCATGTACAGTTCCACAGCATGTACAGTTATTGTATACTCAGTTCCAGAGCATGTACAGTTATTGTATACTCATTTCCAGAGCATGTACAGTTATTGTATACTCATTTCCAGAGCATGTACAGTTCCACAGCATGTACAGTTATTGTATACTCATTTCCAGAGCATGTACAGTTCCAGAGCATGTACAGTTATTGTACACTCAGTTCCAGAGCATGTACAGTTCCACAGCATGTACAGTTATTGTATACTCAGTTCCAGAGCATGTACAGTTATTGTATACTCAGTTCCAGAGCATGTACAGTTATTGTATACTCATTTCCAGAGCATGTACAGTTATTGTATACTCATTTCCAGAGCATGTACAGTTCCAGGGCATGTACAGTTATTGTATACGCAGTTCCAGAGCATGTACAGTTCCAGAGCATGTACAGTTATTGTATACTCAGTTCCAGAGTATGTGCAGTTTTTGCAATACACTCTGCATAACCGTCCCTACGTACAGCTCTGAATTGGACTTAGAATCATCAACTACAGCCTTATAATTGACATGTGCAATGGCAAACATACGGGAGTAAAAACTGTATTTCTAGTTAATTCAATGAGAGACCCATGCTGAGCCTGCAAACAGCCTGCATATAATTAATTAGTATAATGAACTCTATCTGGCCTGCTACCATAAGGTAAGAGAGATTCATGTAACGTACACTGCAAACCTCAAGCCGCCACGTTTATATTTAATGCAATAAAAGAATGTCTTACTGCGATATTGGCAAACTATAAATATAACAGCTTATATCCACGCACACCGATCATATTTAATTATTCCAGCTAAATAGACACCATCACACAGACAAGCTAAGGACGATTTTCCATCCGCAATGTTAAAAGTGTAATTAAGGTATAAATTATGTAGATTAAATATCACTGTTATTACTTTAAAAAAAAAAACCCCATCACAGCAAGAATAAAGAATAGGGCATTCACAGAGACAAAAACTATTTTATAGGCAAATAGTTAAGCAATTCACTGGTGTGTTTTCCTGTACGGATGAAAACCGTTGCCCGCTGTTTGTTGGAATAAACATGTGCTGGGATTAGCTACTCTGAATACCAGGAACACTAGCTCTTATGTTCAAAGATATGCTACATTAATACAGAATCTTTTCAATTCAGGCTGTGCAAACTATATCCTGCACCTGTTCTCTTACAGGAGAAATCACACTGCTTTGTAAACAACATAACACAGCGGAATAAATGGAGAACGCTTACAGTATATGCTGAAACCAGTTTTAGAATGAAAACAGAACAATAAGGGACAAAAATAATAGTTATCCACAACTAAGCATTTGTTCTTTACAAATGCACTAAACATATTGTAAGTGTGTGGGGGGAGGGATTTACTAAAGTGCAGTTTGGTAAACCGTAACGTATGTTTCTTTGTCAGTTTTTTTAGTGTGGTTTGCAAACTGCGTACTTTACTATAAGCAAAAGCACACATCAAGCCGTATTATTTCAAAGCGCCGCTTTTGAAACCGCCATCCTGATTTTTAAACACGTGCCGTGTAATGGAGTCCGAGATCGACAGCGGTGCGGGATGCCAGACGATCTCAGATGTTTTTTTTTTAAAGGGGCAATCACTTACAAGAAATGGTTTTGCCTTGTAAGTGTTTGCCCCTTTAAAAAACGGCAGAGAAAGGACGGCTTCCCGCACCTTCGCCGATCTCTGACTTCATTACATCGCGCCGCTAGAATGAATACAAAAACAGGCAAAGTATCAATGTATCAAACTGAAATTTGCAAAACCACTTGTGAAACCACCAGGATGTGGGTCACACTTCTCATAGGCAAGACAGCTGAAGCTGCATGATGTAGGTAATTATTAGCATTTGTCAGAGAGACATTTACTTACTATTTATGGAGACAATAGTGATATTCATTTATTATTTTATGAAGGCGGCAATATAATTTTGCAATAACAAAGGTTTAAGGGAAAAAATTGTGCGCATTCAAGCTGCTGGAAAAAACACACTTTCCTGAAGGATCCCTCTCCCTTCACCATAAGTGCCACAATATAGAAAAAAATGGAAAGCGTAACTTATCCTGCGCTCGTCTTTGTTTCCATCGACAACAATCAGATATTCAATAGAAGTTGGAGCATATAAAAAGATTAAAAAGAGTGGATATAGTGAAGCACAATTTAATATAATAAAATTCATATAACACACTTAAAATCCATAATACATAATCATAGCAGCAAAATATATTGCACAGAGATCTCCATGGGCAAAAGACTGGTGAATAATTACCAATGTGTTAAGAACTGTAAGAACATTTCTAAGCCAGCATACGGGTTTTTATTTCAGAGGATCCCGGAAATCCTCTCAAGCCTCGTGTAGCTGGAACAGAATAGCAAGTCCTCCAGTATAGTTGTCCCCACGGCACCTGTGCGTTCCACCGACGCGTTTCCACTCCAAACAGGAGTCTTTTTCAAGGTCCAGCTACACGAGGATTGAGAGGATTTCCGGGATCCTCTGAAATAAAAACCCGTATGCTGGCTTAGAACTGTTCTTACAGTTCTTAACACATTGGTAATTATTCACCAGTCTTTTGCCCATGGAGATCTCTGTGCAATATATTTTGCTGCTATGATTATGTATTATGGATTTTAAGTGTGTTATATGAATTTTATTATATTAAATTGTGTTTCACTATATCCACTCTTTTTAATCTTTTTATATGCTCCAACTTCTATTGAGTATCTGATTGTTGTCGATGGAAACAAAGACAAGCGCAGGATAAGTTACGCTTTCCATTTTTTTCTATATTGTGGCAATATAATTTTATCAAGGAGATTATATGTTCAGTTTTATCACAGTGGTAGTGTTAAAGTATTGATGTATTACAAGGATAATATTAATGGATTAAATAATTACAAGGCAAAACTATTTATTTATAACAGGGACAAAAAGAATATATTTATGATGGGGCACATCATGCAGGGAGAGAGAGGAGACTACGCTGCTATACAACAGGCAGCTGTAGTGGGTATATGGGAAGTGTTACAGGTGGAGGGGGCTATTCACTGATCACCCACTGTTGCCCCCCCTCCGGGGTCCATTCCTGGGTATAAGTCCAGTCTCCAATAGATAAAAAAAATAATAATTTGCGCACGCCGAATGTGCGCGCGCTCCCGGCAAGGGTGTGTGGCTTCATTAAACTGGGTGTGGCCTTGCTGCAATGGGCGTGGCCTCACCTGAAACGACTACCTTACAGCCCAGTTTTTGACCCTGCACCCAGGGTGTTCGGCGCCCCCCTGAAAACTATCAATTTGCACCCTCCCATACTTTACAAAGGGACAGCGCTTGTCAATAAAAGGATGTGGTCTCACAAGGAAGAGACGTGACCACACAATAGTACCCCCATTTAAAACACCCCCAGTAGTGGCGCTGCTTACACATAACGCCCCAGTTGTATCACAGCTTACACATAATGCCCCAGTAGTAGCGCTGCATCCACATAATGACCCCATTAGTAGCACCACTTACACATAACGCTCCCAGTAGTAGCGCAGTTTACATGTAACGCCCCCAGTAGTAGCGCCGCTTACACATAATGCCCCAGTAGTAGCACCGCTTCCACATAACGCCCCCAGTAGTAGCGCAGCTTACAAATAATGCCCACAGAAGTGCAGTTTATTCACATTTTGCCCCCCCCCGCACACATTCATAAATACACATACATACACACACACACTTACTCACTCTCCCTTCACTTACTTATCAGTCTGGCTGGCAGTATCTGGAGCAGCATGTCCTCTGTGGTACTGCAGTCTTCTGGTCCCGTGTAGCCCCGCCCCCTTTTCGGCCGCCCCCTTTTCGGCCGTGTAGCTCTGCCCCCCTTCATCCAATCAGTTAGTCACTGTTACAGAAGGGGGAGAGGAGGCTTTAAGCTGCCGTTGCCGCTGCCTATCATACAGTGACAGGCACAGCAGCCGGCAGCAACTGGGAGGATGCATTGCAGGGAAAGCAACTTTCCTCCCTGGTGCCTACCTGCACTGCATCCCTTTGCTGAGCAGGTAGCACTGGACCTACCAGCACCAACACATTATGGCAGACAAGAGTCCCCATTTTACACATTACGGCAGGTAGAGTCTACATTTTACACTTTACAGCAGGCAAGAGTCCCCATTTTACACAGAACGGCAGGCAAGAGTCCCCATTTTACACAGTACGGTAGGCAAGAGTCCCAATTTTAGACATTATGGCAGGTAGAGTCCCCATTTTACACATTATGGTGGGCAGCAGTGGCGTGCGGTGAGGTCAGTGGCTGGTGAGGCATGCCCGCTACCAGCACTATAGCTGGCGCCAGAGCCCGCTACTGTACTGCCACCCACACCAGCTGCCAATGCCTGCTAAAGTCACCACCAGCTACAGCCCCCACTGCTAATTCCCAGTCCGATGCTGCTGCCAATGCCCGTTAAGTCTCAGCAGCAGAGATGCCCGGGGTTAAGGACAGCAGCGGAGAGTCTGCCTGGAAGTATGGAAGCGTTATTACAGATGCAGGCCCCTTATACCCCGGCACAGAGGCAGTAATCACCCCCCCCCTCCCCTTATACCCCGGGAAACAGAGGCAGTAATCAACTCCCCCCCCTCCCTTTATACCCCGGCACAGATGCAGTAAGCACCCCCCCTCCCCTTACACCCCAGCACACATGCAGTAATTACCCCCCCCTCTCTTATAACCTGGCACACACACAGTATACACCCCATCCCATTACACCTGGCATACATGCAGTAATTATCCCCCCCCTTATATCCTGGCACACACGTAGCAACTACTAACCACCCTTCCTCCTCTTATACCCCAGCACATGGCCACATATCAGGTAATCTCCCCCCCACCCAACCCCTTTACCCCCCTGGTCATGGAGGAATTCTCCCCAACCCCCCCCCCCCCCTTGTCACAGTGCGCACTTCTACATGCTGAACGCTGCTGTGTACAGTTCATGGGTTGCCCGGAGCTCTGAAACACAGAGCGCAGGGCAGCCCATGGTCAATACACAGCAGCGTTCAGCACGGACACCGGGAGATGAGATCGGCTGGCTCTCTGCGGGGCGGAGCGGCCGATGGTAGTGGAGTGCAGTATGTCTGGCTGCGGCGCCCCCCCTTCCAATTGTGATGCCGGCGCTTACCTGGATTGGACATTCCTCGCGGCCGTGAGAGCGGCTACCCTCGCTTTGAGAGGTGAGCGGGAGCAGCAGCGGCCTCAATAAGGGACTCTGTGATGAAGGTGGGCTGGACCAGGGAGAGCTCTGATCCTGGTGCCCAATCATTTCTGCCTCAGTGACAGAGGCAGGCTTTCACATGGGCTGCAAGCACGCCCCTGTCACTGAGGCACTCATACTAGTGCCGCTTAGAGCGCTTCTTTTAAATGGGCTCTTTACTGCCCATTGTTTGGCGCCTCCCCCGTTTCTGACCCTTTATCATTGGCTTCGGGAGGCACTGCTCTTGGTGCCTCGGCAACTAATTTAAACATGCTTTAGCACTGTAAAAATGATTACAGTAATATAAAGCATATACTTATGACACTTTGGGGGAGATGTACTAAGCCTGAAAAGTGATAAATATCACTGTGATAAAGCACCAGCCAATCGGCTCCTAACTGTCATGTCACAGGCTGTGTTTGAAAAATGACAGTTAGGAGCCGATTGGCTGGTACTTTATCACTGTGATATTTATCACTTTTCAGTCTTAGTACATCTGGCCCTTTGTGTCATAAGTATCTTCTTTGTTTTACTGTAATCATTAATGACAGGGGAGGCACTGCCTCCCCTGACTGCACGTCCCTGGTGGGCAAAGTCTCCATTTTACACATTACGGCAGGCAAGAGTCCCCATTTTACACATTACGGCAGACAGAGTCCCCAGTTTACACATTATGGCAGGCAGTGTCCCCATTTTACACTTTACGGCAGGCATAGTCCCCATTTTAGACATTACGGCAGGCAGAGTTCCCATTTTACACATTACAGCAGGCAACAGTCCCCATTTTACACATTACGGCAGGCAAGAGTCCCCATTTTACACATTACGGCAGGCAAGTGTCCCCATTTTACACATTACGGCAGGCAAGAGTCCCCATATTACACATTACGGCAGGCAAGTGTCTCTATTTTACACACTATAGCAGGAAAGAGTCTCCATTTTACACATTACTGCAGGCAAGAGTCTCCATTTTACACATTATGGCAGGCAAGAGTCTCCATTTTACACATTACTGCAGGCAAGAGTCTCCATTTTACACATTATGGCAGGCAAGAGCCCCCTTCTACAAAGAGAGAGAGAGAGAGAGAGAGAGAGAGAGAGAGAGAGAGATTTACTAAGCTCTCAAATCCATTCTGGTTTGGGTTTTTTTTCTAAGTGTGATCTCAGGAATTTACTAAACTTAAATCTCAGTAGTGTTGGGGCTATTCGTATTGAGATACACAGCCATCCAAAAAAATATGAATCAACAGACCATCAGTCAAACATGGCTGTTATTTTGTACAACACAGGAATTTACTAATAATTTGTATTCTCAATCACTGCCGACAATAGCAAAACACTACCGGGAAAGCATAGAATTCATACAAAAATTTAACTTTCAAATAGACCAGCTTTTGGCTGGCGTGTTTAAATAGTCATGCACGGATCAGTGAGATCCGTGCATGGTTCTCTGTGTAAAAGTGTCAGAAATAGTTAAAAATAAAAAATAAATTGCGTTGGGTCCCCCTTCCTAAGCATAATCAGCCCCTGGCTCTTTGAGCCGGTCCTGTTTGTTTAAATACCAGGGAAAAATTGATTAGGGTTGCCCGTATTTAGACAACCAGCACTGGGCTCTTGGGCCGGTCATGGTTCCAAAAATATGGGGGACAAAAGACGTAGGGGTCTCACGTATTTTTAAAACCAGCATCGGGCTCCATTAGCCAGGGAGGTGATGCACCCAAGGGCCAGGGGTGACCTCAATTAACCTTGCGGTTTTCCCACCATTGAGTATAACGGAGGACCGCGATCCTACATTGTAGCCAGTGCATTCTGCCTGATTGACAGGCCAGGAGCACACAGCCAATCAGGAGAGCGCTATGACGTGGCGCTCCCTGATTGGCTGCCGGACTCTCTAATGACAGGAGTCACGGGGGTAATTATGGAACCCCTTTACTGGCGTGGATCGGCTTTTCAGTTTTTTTTTTAACCTTGCGGATGCCTACTTGGAAATAAGAGGACCGATCTTCACTGGATAATAGGTGAGTATTTAGTTTTTTTTTTTTTACAGGTACACCAATGGAATACTACTAGACAAGGGGACCAATGGGCTCCGTGGGACACTAGGTAAGTATGTGTTATACTTTCACGGTGCGTGTTTTGTTTTTATTTGGGTATTTCTTTTGTTATGGAACTACAGGTACCAGCGGGCCCGTTATTTCCCCGCATGCTGGTACTTGTGGTTCTCCAAGTACCAGCAAGCGGGGGAGGCTTGCTGGGACTTGTAGCTCCACAACAAAGGACAATGGGGGTCATTCAGACCTGATCGCACGCTAGATGTTTTCACTGCGCTGCGATCAGGTCAACACTGCGCATTCGTATGGACCGCAATGCGCAGGTGCGTCGTACAGGTGCAAAGCGGATCATTGCTGTGCGATGGATTTAATGAAGAATCCATTCGCACAGCCGTTCGCAAGGAGATTGACAGGAAGAGGGCGTTTGTGGGTGTCAACTGACCTTTTTCTGGAAGTGTTTGGAAAAATGCAGGCGTGTCCAAGCGTTTGCAGGGTGGGTGTCTGACGTCAATTCCGGGACCTGACAGGCTGAAGTGATCGCAGCGGTTGAGTAAGTTCTGGGCAACTCAAAAACTGCACAAAACTTTTTTGTTGTGCTCGGCTGCACATGCGATCGCACACTTGCAAAGCAAAATAACACTCCCCTAGAGGCGGCGACTATCTGATCGCAGCGCTGCAAAAAATAGCTAGCGAACGATCAGTTCTGAATGACCCCCAATATTCTTTCTTTTTACACACTTTTAAAGACAATCAGCAGGGATGGGGGGACAGTCTCGGGCTTGGCCCCTGGCCCTTGGGTGCCTGGAGGGGGGGAACCCCTTGATTTAAGGGGTCCCTACTACTCAAGGGAACCCCGGCCAGGGCTGACTAGTTGGGGGGAGTGATGCTTTGGCCTCAGGGACCTTTTTAAAAGTGTCCCCCGGCTGTGGAATCACCTCCCTAGCTAGTGGAGCCCGGCAACATGAATTACACCGACATCAGTGAATTCGAATTGAAAAAACACAGTAGTTTAGTAAATTACCGTGTTTTTTCTCGAAAAGTTGCATTCTCACACTGCCGATGTTAGCTGAGATTGATCTCGGCTGAAATCGGCAGAAATGAGAATTTTAGTAAATATACCCCAGAGAGAGAGAGAGAGAGAGAGAGAGAGAGAGAGTCTTATACTTACATTTGCAGCGGCTTCCACCGGCCAGCTGTCCTCTTCATCCCGCTTCCCGCCCTGTGGCTCTTCGGCCCGCATCTCCCTCTTCCTGGCTTGCTTGCCTGCCCGCCAGTGCCCTGGCTCCCCCTCCTCCCCGTCATTAATACTCCACTCGGGGGCAGAGTTTCGTGGAATTACGCATTTGCGTCATAACTAGAGATGAGCGCCTGAAATTTTTCGGGTTTTGTGTTTTGGTTTTGGGTTCGGTTCCGCGGCCGTGTTTTGGGTTCGAACGCGTTTTGGCAAAACCTCACCGAATTTTTTTTGTCGGATTCGGGTGTGTTTTGGATTCGGGTGTTTTTTTCAAAAAACACTAAAAAACAGCTTAAATCATAGAATTTGGGGGTCATTTTGATCCCAAAGTATTATTAACCTCAAAAACCATGATTTACACTCATTTTCAGTCTATTCTGAATACCTCACACCTCACAATATTATTTTTAGTCCTAAAATTTGCACCGAGGTCGCTGTGTGAGTAAGATAAGCGACCCTAGTGGCCGACACAAACACCGGGCCCATCTAGGAGTGGCACTGCAGTGTCACGCAGGATGTCCCTTCCAAAAAACCCTCCCCAAACAGCACATGACGCAAAGAAAAAAAGAGGCGCAATGAGGTAGCTGTGTGAGTAAGATTAGCGACCCTAGTGGCCGACACAAACACCGGGCCCATCTAGGAGTGGCACTGCAGTGTCACGCAGGATGGCCCTTCCAAAAAACCCTCCCCAAACAGCACATGACGCAAAGAAAAAAAGAGGCGCAATGAGGTAGCTGTGTGAGTAAGATTAGCGACCCTAGTGGCCGACACAAACACCGGGCCCATCTAGGAGTGGCACTGCAGTGTCACGCAGGATGTCCCTTCCAAAAAACCCTCCCCAAACAGCACATGACGCAAAGAAAAAAAGAGGCGCAATGAGGTAGCTGTGTGAGTAAGATTAGCGACCCTAGTGGCCGACACAAACACCGGGCCCATCTAGGAGTGGCACTGCAGTGTCACGCAGGATGTCCCTTCCAAAAAACCCTCCCCAAACAGCACATGACGCAAAGAAAAAAAGAGGCGCAATGAGGTAGCTGACTGTGTGAGTAAGATTAGCGACCCTAGTGGCCGACACAAACACCGGGCCCATTTAGGAGTGGCACTGCAGTGTCACGCAGGATGTCCCTTCCAAAAAACCCTCCCCAATCAGCACATGATGCAAAGAAAAAGAAAAGAAAAAAGAGGTGCAAGATGGAATTGTCCTTGGGCCCTCCCACCCACCCTTATGTTGTATAAACAAAACAGGACATGCACACTTTAACCAACCCATCATTTCAGTGACAGGGTCTGCCACACGACTGTGACTGATATGACGGGTTGGTTTGGACCCCCCCAAAAAAAGAAGCAATTAATCTCTCCTTGCACAAACTGGCTCTACAGAGGCAAGATGTCCACCTCATCATCACCCTCCGATATATCACCGTGTACATCCCCCTCCTCACAGATTATCAATTCGTCCCCACTGGAATCCACCATCTCAGCTCCCTGTGTACTTTGTGGAGGCAATTGCTGCTGGTCAATGTCTCCGCGGAGGAATTGATTATAATTCATTTTAATGAACATCATCTTCTCCACATTTTCTGGATGTAACCTCGTACGCCGATTGCTGACAAGGTGAGCGGCGGCACTAAACACTCTTTCGGAGTACACACTTGTGGGAGGGCAACTTAGGTAGAATAAAGCCAGTTTGTGCAAGGGCCTCCAAATTGCCTCTTTTTCCTGCCAGTATAAGTACGGACTGTGTGACGTGCCTACTTGGATGCGGTCACTCATATAATCCTCCACCATTCTATCAATGTTGAGAGAATCATATGCAGTGACAGTAGACGACATGTCCGTAATCGTTGTCAGGTCCTTCAGTCCGGACCAGATGTCAGCATCAGCAGTCGCTCCAGACTGCCCTGCATCACCGCCAGCGGGTGGGCTCGGAATTCTGAGCCTTTTCCTCGCACCCCCAGTTGCGGGAGAATGTGAAGGAGGAGATGTTGACAGGTCGCGTTCCGCTTGACTTGACAATTTTGTCACCAGCAGGTCTTTCAACCCCAGCAGACTTGTGTCTGCCGGAAAGAGAGATCCAAGGTAGGCTTTAAATCTAGGATCGAGCACGGTGGCCAAAATGTAGTGCTCTGATTTCAACAGATTGACCACCCGTGAATCCTTGTTAAGCGAATTAAGGGCTCCATCCACAAGTCCCACATGCCTAGCGGAATCGCTCCGTGTTAGCTCCTCCTTCAATGTCTCCAGCTTCTTCTGCAAAAGCCTGATGAGGGGAATGACCTGACTCAGGCTGGCAGTGTCTGAACTGACTTCACGTGTGGCAAGTTCAAAGGGCATCAGAACCTTGCACAACGTTGAAATCATTCTCCACTGCGCTTGAGACAGGTGCATTCCACCTACTATATCGTGCTCAATTGTATAGGCTTGAATGGCCTTTTGCTGCTCCTCCAACCTCTGAAGCATATAGAGGGTTGAATTCCACCTCGTTACCACTTCTTGCTTCAGATGATGGCAGGGCAGGTTCAGTAGTTTTTGGTGGTGCTCCAGTCTTCTGTACGTGGTGCCTGTACGCCGAAAGTGTCCCGCAATTCTTCTGGCCACCGACAGCATCTCTTGCACGCCCCTGTCGTTTTTTAAAAAATTCTGCACCACCAAATTCAAGGTATGTGCAAAACATGGGACGTGCTGGAATTTGCCCATATTTAATGCACACACAATATTGCTGGCGTTGTCCGATGCCACAAATCCACAGGAGAGTCCAATTGGGGTAAGCCATTCCGCGATGATCTTCCTCAGTTGCCGTAAGAGGTTTTCAGCTGTGTGCGTATTCTGGAAAGCGGTGA
Organism: Pseudophryne corroboree; assembly: GCF_028390025.1. Taxonomy (NCBI): domain Eukaryota; kingdom Metazoa; phylum Chordata; class Amphibia; order Anura; family Myobatrachidae; genus Pseudophryne; species Pseudophryne corroboree. The sequence continues at coordinate 129,416,090 of NC_086444.1, read as the reverse complement.
TACAAAGCGTAGCCTGCCTAGGAAAGAGTTGGCGTTTGCGAGATGCTGCTACTGGTGCCGCCGCTGCTGTTCTTGCGGCGGGAGTCCATACATCTACCCAGTGGGCTGTCACAGTCATATAGTCCTGACCCTGCCCTGCTCCACTTGTCCACATGTCCGTGGTTAAGTGGACATTGGGTACAACTGCATTTTTTAGGACACTGGTGAGTCTTTTTCTGACGTCCGTGTACATTCTCGGTATCGCCTGCCTAGAGAAGTGGAACCTAGATGGTATTTGGTAACGGGGGCACACTGCCTCAATAAATTGTCTAGTTCCCTGTGAACTAACGGCGGATACCGGACGCACGTCTAACACCAACATAGTTGTCAAGGCCTCAGTTATCCGCTTTGCAGCAGGATGACTGCTGTGATATTTCATCTTCCTCGCAAAGGACTGTTGAACAGTCAATTGCTTACTGGAAGTAGTACAAGTGGGCTTACGACTTCCCCTCTGGGATGACCATCGACTCCCAGCAGCAACAACAGCAGCGCCAGCAGCAGTAGGCGTTACACGCAAGGATGCATCGGAGGAATCCCAGGCAGGAGAGGAATCGTCAGAATTGCCAGTGACATGGCCTGCAGGACTATTGGCATTCCTGGGGAAGGAGGAAATTGACACTGAGGGAGTTGGTGGGGTGGTTTGCGTGAGCTTGGTTACAAGAGGAAGGGATTTACTGGTCAGTGGACTGCTTCCGCTGTCACCCAAAGTTTTTGAACTTGTCACTGACTTATTATGAATGCGCTGCAGGTGACGTATAAGGGAGGATGTTCCGAGGTGGTTAACGTCCTTACCCCTACTTATTACAGCTTGACAAAGGGAACACACGGCTTGACACCTGTTGTCCGCATTTCTGGTGAAATACCTCCACACCGAAGAGCTGATTTTTTTGGTATTTTCACCTGGCATGTCAACGGCCATATTCCTCCCACGGACAACAGGTGTCTCCCCGGGTGCCTGACTTAAACAAACCACCTCACCATCAGAATCCTCCTGGTCAATTTCCTCCCCAGCGCCAGCAACACCCATATCCTCCTCATCCTGGTGTACTTCAACACTGACATCTTCAATCTGACTATCAGGAACTGGACTGTGGGTGCTCCTTCCAGCACTTGCAGGGGGCGTGCAAATGGTGGAAGGCGCATGCTCTTCACGTCCAGTGTTGGGAAGGTCAGGCATCGCAACCGACACAATTGGACTCTCCTTGTGGATTTGGGATTTCGAAGAATGCACAGTTCTTTGCTGTGCTGCTTTTGCCAGCTTGAGTCTTTTCATTTTTCTAGCGAGAGGCTGAGTGCTTCCATCCTCATGTGAAGCTGAACCACTAGCCATGAACATAGGCCAGGGCCTCAGCCGTTCCTTGCCACTCCGTGTCGTAAATGGCATATTGGCAAGTTTACGCTTCTCCTCCGACAATTTTATTTTAGGTTTTGGAGTCCTTTTTTTTCTGATATTTGGTGTTTTGGATTTGACATGCTCTGTACTATGACATTGGGCATCGGCCTTGGCAGACGACGTTGCTGGCATTTCATCGTCTCGGCCATGACTAGTGGCAGCAGCTTCAGCACGAGGTGGAAGTGGATCTTGATCTTTCCCTAATTTTGGAACCTCAACATTTTTGTTCTCCATATTTTAATAGGCACAACTAAAAGGCACCTCAGGTAAACAATGGAGATGGATACTAGTATACAATTATGGACTGCCTGCCGAGTGCAGACACAGAGGTAGCCACAGCCGTGAACTACCGTACTGTACTGTGTCTGCTGCTAATATAGACTGGTTGATAAAGAGATGTCTATGTAACTATGTATGTATAAAGAAGAAAGAAAAAAAAACCACGGTTAGGTGGTATACAATTATGGACGGACTGCCTGCCGAGTGCAGACACAGAGGTAGCCACAGCCGTGAACTACCGTACTGTACTGTGTCTGCTGCTAATAATATAGACTGGTTGATAAAGAGATGTCGTAGTAGTATGTATGTATAAAGAAGAAAGAAAAAAAAACCACGGTTAGGTGGTATACAATTATGGACGGACTGCCTGCCGAGTGCAGACACAGAGGTAGCCACAGCCGTGAACTACCGTACTGTACTGTGTCTGCTGCTAATATAGACTGGTTGATAAAGAGATGTCTATGTAACTATGTATGTATAAAGAAGAAAGAAAAAAAAACCACGGTTAGGTGGTATACAATTATGGACGGACTGCCTGCCGAGTGCAGACACAGAGGTAGCCACAGCCGTGAACTACCGTACTGTACTGTGTCTGCTGCTAATATAGACTGGTTGATAAAGAGATGTCTATGTAACTATGTATGTATAAAGAAGAAAGAAAAAAAAACCACGGTTAGGTGGTATACAATTATGGACGGACTGCCTGCCGAGTGCAGACACAGAGGTAGCCACAGCCGTGAACTACCGTACTGTACTGTGTCTGCTGCTAATATAGACTGGTTGATAAAGAGATGTCTATGTAACTATGTATGTATAAAGAAGAAAGAAAAAAAACCACGGTTAGGTGGTATACAATTATGGACGGACTGCCTGCCGAGTGCAGACACAGAGGTAGCCACAGCCGTGAACTACCGTACTGTACTGTGTCTGCTGCTAATATAGACTGGTTGATAAAGAGATGTCTATGTAACTATGTATGTATAAAGAAGAAAGAAAAAAAAACCACGGTTAGGTGGTATACAATTATGGACGGACTGCCTGCCGAGTGCAGACACAGAGGTAGCCACAGCCGTGAACTACCGTACTGTACTGTGTCTGCTGCTAATATAGACTGGTTGATAAAGAGATGTCGTAGTAGTATGTATGTATAAAGAAGAAAAAAAAACCACGGTTAGGTGGTATACAATTATGGACGGACTGCCTGCCGAGTGCAGACACAGAGGTAGCCACAGCCGTGAACTACCGTACTGTGTCTGCTGCGACTGGATGATAAATGATATAAAAAATATATATATATCACTACTGCAGCCGGACAGGTATATATTATATATTATATAATGACGGACCTGCTGGACACTGTCTGTCAGCAGAATGAGTTTTATTTTTATAGAATAAAAAAACAACAACACACAAGTGAAGTCACACGACGAGTGTTTAACTTTTTCAGGCAATCACAATATAAGTATACTACTAACTATACTGGTGGTCAGTGTGGTCAGGTCACTGGTCAGTCACACTGGCAGTGGCACTCCTGCAGCAAAAGTGTGCACTGTTTAATTTTAATATAATATTATGTACTCCTGGCTCCTGCTATAACCTATAACTGGCACTGCAGTGCTCCCCAGTCTCCCCCACAATTATAAGCTGTGTGAGCTGAGCAGTCAGACAGATATATAATATATATAGATGATGCAGCACACTGGGCTGAGCCTGAGCAGTGCACACAGATATGGTATGTGACTGAGTCACTGTGTGTATCGCTTTTTTCAGGCAGAGAACGGATATATTAAATAAACTGCACTGTCTGGTGGTCACTCACTATATAATATTATGTACTCCTGGCTCCTGCTATAACCTATAACTGGCACTGCAGTGCTCCCCAGTCTCCCCCACAATTATAAGCTGTGTGAGCTGAGCAGTCAGACAGATATATAATATATATAGATGATGCAGCACACTGGGCTGAGCCTGAGCAGTGCACACAGATATGGTATGTGACTGAGTCACTGTGTGTATCGCTTTTTTCAGGCAGAGAACGGATATATTAAATAAACTGCACTGTCTGGTGGTCACTCACTAGTCAACTCTCTGCACTCTCTACACTTCTACAGTACTCCTCCTAGTCCTAAGCGCCAGTAAATCTCTCTCTCTTATAATCTAAATGGAGAGGACGCCAGCCACGTCCTCTCCCTATCAATCTCAATGCACGTGTGAAAATGGCGGCGACGCGCGGCTCCTTATATAGAATCCGAGTCTCGCGATAGAATCCGAGCCTCGCGAGAATCCGACAGCGTCATGATGACGTTCGGGCGCGCTCGGGTTAACCGAGCAAGGCGGGAAGATCCGAGTCGCTCGGATCCGTGTAAAAAAAGCTGAAGTTCGGGCGGGTTCGGATTCCGAGGAACCGAACCCGCTCATCTCTAGTCATAACGTCACGATGCAAACACGTCATTACATGAAACTCCACCCCCTGAGCGGAGTAGTAATGATGGGGATGAGGGGGAGAACCAAGAGAGCCACCAAGAGCCGCGGCAGGCATCCCGTGCGAATGCACGCCTCGCCCGCCACAAGAAATGGCTCTGCACATTAGCATTAGTTAGAAATCAGGCTTTCGTGACTACAGTCGCATTACATGTGACTTAGCATCAGCCCCATATTTGAGTGTGCCTTAAACTGCCGTATTGTTTGGCTCTGAAAAATGATGTGTGGTGCTCTGCAAATCACATACAAAGCAGCTGTTTAGTGATCTCCACCTAAATATGCTTTGTAAGATAGGGGTTGATCGATCATTATTTTAGGTGAAAATATTATACAGGAAGTTCAAAAAGTCTCTCCGCACTGACTATGTGTTAAGCAAGTCTCTCCGCACTGACTATGTGTTAAGCATGTCTCTCCGCACTGACTATGTGTTAAGCAAGTCTCTCCGCACTGACTATGTGTTAAGCAAGTCTCTCCGCACTGACTATGTGTTAAGCAAGTCTCTCCGCACTGACTATGTGTTAAGCAAGTCTCTCCGCACTGACTATGTGTTAAGCAAGTCTCTCCGCACTGACTATGTGTTAAGCAAGTCTCTCCGCACTGACTATGTGTTAAGCAAGTCTCTCCGCACTGACTATGTGTTAAGCAAGTCTCTCCGCACTGACTATGTGTTAAGCATGTCTCTCCGCACTGACTATGTGTTAAGCATGTCTCTCCGCACTGACTATGTGTTAAGCAAGTCTCTCCGCACTGACTATGTGTTAAGCAAGTCTCTCCGCACTGACTATGTGTTAAGCAAGTCTCTCCGCACTGACTATGTGTTAAGCAAGTCTCTCCGCACTGACTATGTGTTAAGCATGTCTCTCCGTGGAGAATGTGTGCTAAGTAATATGATAACATAATTGTATTCAAACACTTTATTTAAAAGATTTTAAATAGAATTTGTTATGTACTTGTCTACATTAAGTGTTGTCCCTCTCTGGCCACCCACAGCTGCCAAGGAGATCGGCAGCTACTGCGGAGTGACTTTGCAAACTCCCTGCAATTAACCTAAAATTGTAACATTAAAAGACCAAACCTTTTGATAACATAGGTAATGCAGGAGATACACAGAATGTCACAGATATCACCTGTTTACCTTGTAGCCCGATGTGGTCTGCCATTCCCATATGTTAGCAATTTAATCAAGCTCCAAATGCAAATCTACATATTATGCAGCAACACTGGCTGATAATTCCTGGACTCCCTGTTTCACCCAAAATCCGTCTCCCCGGCAGATATGTAGTCCAACTCTACACTCTAGCAGCCCTGGATCCTGCTGGGACACTTATACCTACTTCCTATATGTGGCACATTACATGCTGCAAGCATATACCTCTAATGGGTGTAGTACGGCTGACCGGCGGTCTCCTGACTCCGGGATCCCGGCAGCATACCGATACCCTTGCGGGCTCGCTGCGCTGCAGGCTCGGTGGCGACCTGCGGTCGCCACGGGTTCTATTCCCACTCTATGGGTGTCGTGGACACCCACGAGTGGAAATAGTCCCTGTTGGTCGGCATGCGACCATCGGGATAGTGAGCTGTCGGGATGGTGGAGGAGGTCATGTGACTGTCGGTCAGCTGACCGCCAGTCACATGAATACCACCCCCTCTAATATATGGGGCCTGATTCCTAGTTGGATGCAGCAGCAATGTGCATCCGAGTTGGTCGCAGTGCAAATTTAGACCGAGAGTACCAGAAGTGCATTGGTAATTTAAGAAGTGATCCTGGGCAAGTCTTGCAGGTAACAGGGGGCTGGCTAATCAGACACATTGTGATATTGCATCTTACTGGAGTATAACAGATGTGCCACTGATAGTGATTGTGTACAGAAATGCAGAATCGTTCACACAGAATACCATATTCATATGGATAATCTGTGCATACTGTACAATAGGGCTGTTGCAAATGTCGATATCGTCCAATGGCGCGACTAAAGACTCACCAAACACGATTGCCTTGTCTAAAGATGCTTAAAGTTGACGTCTCAGTCCTTGCACACCCAGAAGAACAGATGTACACCAGGGAAGGGCTTTCTAGCCGCACTAGCATAAAAATAAATTAAACTTTATAAAAATGCGCAGACTCACTTTTAGGCCTATGATGTGCTAATATATTATTGATTCTATACTTTATGTAGAATTCTTGGAGCATGCATAATCATTGATTGCAGGGGTACATTATTTCTTACAATATTATTAAAAAGCAAACACAAAATAGCAGACAACACACAAGCAAAAATTTAGCAGTATGCACTCAGTCAGGCAGAAAGTCACAATCACACAATTTACTTTCTGCTTTACATTCATATACCCCTATTTTAGCTTCCGACTTTACAGATTAGATTTGACCAATACTCCGTTGCCAGCAGATGACCTGGGTCACCATTGATTAATGTCTATTAATGTGTATTATACTGTACATGCATTAGCAGCACTTGTGTATGATACAGGGGCAAACGCAGGATTTCTAGAGGGGTTTGGTCCCAAATGCAATCGACAATCTCTCGCTCTGTGGGACATTGCAGCAAGTGCGGGAGATTGGGCTGCGGTAGAATAACATAGTAACGACCCTGGATATATATGTACACATTTGTCTTTTTATACACTGGATAGTGTATGGAATACGGTATTAATAATTAAGGGAAGGAAAAGGAAAACAGCGCTAGATTCAAATTCCTGAACACATTTAATATATTGGTGTTAAAAAGATAAGATTAAGATAAAATTAAAGTTAAGCTAACAAATCTCACATGAGAATATAGATAATGTCCATTGACAAATTGGGATAAGGAAAAAAATTGACTATATACTGCTGTTGTTTTTGCAACACCTTATGACCGTGTTCCTGATAGTCAGATTCACACATGAGGACTTAAAGATGTCAAAATGTCCAATGTTACCAGCCTTGTGTTCCTATATGAGGATCCATAGCGATGGTGCCTGAAAGCAGCTGAACTCCACGCAATTTTGGTAGGTATCCTGGTCCACAAAAGGCTTGGAAGGCTTGGAAATAGAGCCAGATTGGTGAATTACCGGAAAAGTCCTCCAGAATCTTGTAAAGGCAGCAATGGAACCACAGGTCTTTCTTGGTGTAGTCGGTGTATGTAGCAGTTGATTTCTCCTGACGCGTTTCGCTGCTCTGGGCAGCTTTGTCAAAGGGCTTAATAATTAAGGGACCATGACTATGGGTCGACATGCATTAGGTTGACAGTCATTAGGTTGGCTCCATATGGTCGACCCTGACAATAGGTAAACATGGACAAAAGGTCGACGTATGAAAGGTCGACACTAGAAAATTTTCATATGGTCGACATGTGCATATGGTCAACATGATAATGATCGACACACGTTTTTTGTGGGGGGTTCATGTTTTTGGACCTTTCCCATACTTGACCATCAAGGTTACAAATCATAACCTTTATTCCCCTTTCACACCAGCAGCTTTGAACGGGATCCGGTCTGAAGGTCGACACTGGCTAGGTCGACAATGTTTAGGTCGACCACTATAAGTCGACAGTCACTAGGTCGACATGGATGGAAGGTCGACAGGGTTTCTAGGTCAACATGTGCTAGGTCGACAGGTCTAAAATAATTTTTTGTCTTTTTTTTTCTTTTTCCATACTTAACGATCCACGTGGACTACGATTGGAACGGTAATCTGTGCCGAGCGAAGCGGTAGTGGAGCGAAGGCACCATGCCCGAAGCATGGCGAGCGAAGCGAGCCATGCGAGGGGACGCGGTGCACTAATTGGGGTTCCCAGTCACTTTACGAAGAAAACGACACCAAAAACAAAACAAAACCTCATGTTGACCTTTAGACCTGTCGACCTAGAAACCCTGTCGACCTTCCATCCATGTTGACCTAGTGACTGTCGACCTATAGTGGTCGACCTAAACATTGTCGACCTAGATACTGTCGATTTGATGAACCACACCCGCTTTGAACACGGGTTATTGGCACATGAGAGCGCGTAACCCGTGTTCCTGTGCGGTGTGAAAGGTACCAGAGGCAATATACCGGGTTGAGCGACCCGGTATTTCAACCCTGCTAGCGAGCAGGGTTGAACTCGTGTTCAACCCGGCTCGCTGTGCGGTGTGAACTGGAGCCGGGTCAGTGCGACCCGTTTCCCGTTCACAGTGTGTGGACGGGCGGCGCTGGGAGATCATGTAATCTCCCAGCACCGCCCACGCCCCGTCACCTCCGACGTCACCAACCCGGCAATATGCAGTCTGCGGTGTAAAAGGGGTATTGAGGCGGGTTGCACACTGGGAGATCCCGTGTCATGCTCCCAGGTGCGACCCGCCTAAGGACGGTGTGAAAGTGGTATTAGTAACTTTGTGGAGAGCTAAGTGAGACACTATGCCCGAAACGTGGTGAGCGAAGCGAGCCCAAGAGGGGAGGCATTTCGACAACTAATGCTGGTCCCAGATGAAAAGACTATCCACACTCGCCCCAAAAATGCAAAAGAAGTGGGTTGACCATTTCAGTGTCAATCATTGCCATAACCATTGCCATATCCATCTATTGCCATATCGACCTTTTGTCCATGTTGTCATTTTCCAGTGTTGACTTTTCATATGTCGACCTTTTGTCAGTGTCGACCTTTTGTTTGTCTAGCATATGGAGTCGACCTAATGCATATAGATCTTGTATACCACACCCAATAATTAACACTATAGGTGGTCCATAGTATAGGCTGTATCAAACATATTTACAGTAACTCATATAAATAATATAAGTGGTGAGGAAAAGGTTGAACATCTCATAATATATAAATACACAAACTTAATTGAATCAGTAGGAGAAAGAACTGCACTTTCTAAGCACACATTCTCCCAACTCATGATAAGGCTCCTGTCTCTTCTTCCTGGAAGCTACTCTCGGGTCCAGTGCACTGATTGAGAACTCAGATCTATAAACACAGCAAACTTTGTAGAAGCTGCTACCACTGGGCATGTGTAGCAGCTTTGCTTTACTGAAAATCTATACATAACATTTAATGTAGTTTTGCAATGTTCCTTATTTACAAATAGATTATCTCATATAACTTCTCTAACCTTTGCTCTCTGACACCCTTCAGATGCACCATCTCATTTCCCCTTACCAGAGTAATTCACTAAGCTATACACAGTAGCATTTACTAATTGCTAAACGTTTTTGTTTTTTTCATGCAATGTAAACACAGTGAGGTTAAATGTTATGTTTTTTACAAGCATATCCTGCTGTCAATATCAATTAGCATTAAATACAATGCATTCATTCCTGAAACTCAGCGTGAGGAATACACTTCACAAGGCTTTATAAAGTCCTCAGAATAAGCCTTCACATTTGCAATTAACTTGAGGAAAGGCCTCGCTCTTTCCAGCATTGATTTTCTAGTCTAATAACACAACAGCCTGAAAATAGTGTTAAATCAACAAGAAAGAGTGGACTGTTCTTTACCAAACTTGATTATCACCACAGGAACCATTACTCTGACTGAGCACCCCACAATGCAACTACATATGTGCCGGGCTGCTATTACATTATTTCTTAAAAATGTAAAATAGGAAATTGAAAGTTTAAAAAATAGCTGTAATGAGGAAAATAACCTTGTGACATTGCCTTCAAAGGGTATCTGCACACAAATTATCTATCTATCTATCTATCTATCTATCTATCTATCTATCTACAGGTTGAGTATCCCTTATCCATATACTGTATGTCATTATCTCAGTATGGGACCCAGAAATGTGGGATTTTGAGTTTTGGATAAGGGATACTCAACATCCATCCATCTATCTATCTATCTATCTATCTATCTATCTATCTATCTATCTATCGCTGGCCATACATCAGGTCGATATCGTGTACAAATACACAATATCGACATGCCAATTGACGCATTGTGTGCACACCATGCATGTTTTATGCGTGATTACAATGCAATGCGCAGCTCCACCGGACGCACGTTGCATCAAATGATCATATGTGCAGCCCATGTTATCCGTTGTAATCGTACGCACATTGTACCATGTTTGATGTACATACAATGCATTGTACAATTTTGAGTAGCATTTCCCTGTTGTTGTTTTTTTGGTGAGGCACACTGTTGATCATTTAACAACCCATTGTGTGTCCAGAGCCCCAATTGTGTGCCGGGGGAATTAAAGTGAAAACGTGCCTGGAATCAGATCAGATGCTGGTCATCCTGGTGTATGCCCAGCATAGCTACAGTATCTATCTATCTATCTATCTATCTATCTATCTATCTATAGCTGGCCATACATTAGAACAGTGGCGTCACAAGGGGGTGCGGCCAGCACCCGGGTGTCACCCGCCGAGAGGTAACACCAAAGTGCTGGCTCCTGCTTACTATAACATTACAGTGCAGCAACCCAGCTGCTTTCACTGTGTAGGAGATGGCACTGCAGCAGGAGCACTCCTGGGGGCAGCCCACTCCTCCCAGATCACTGGCATGATGAAAACGGAGGTCAAGATGACTAGCCACGCCCCATCCCACGAGACCATACCCCCATCCAGTGAAGCCACACTCCCTACTGTGACCACTTCCGTCCTACAAGGGGCTTTGTTGAGCTCACCCACCCTGCCAGTATCCTGGCGGCCGGGATCCTGATCCGCTGGCCACCCAACCCATAATAAATGGAATTAGCCATACAAAAAGGGATATTATTATTATCATTGATCTATATGGCGCCAAAGGGTTCCTCAGCACCTAACAAGTACATAAACAAATGAGCAAAACAAAAAAACAATAACTTACAGTATAAGACAATGTAGGACAAATACATTGTATAGCAACATTGCTGCATCATGGGACAGGACCCTGAAATAATTATCAGGGTGGCAGAATCCGAGGGTTTGGTGCCATTGTAGAGAGAATGTAGTAAAAAATAGTCTAAGAGAGGGAAAATCACATTAGGGGAGAGGGACCTGCTCATGAGAGCTTACATTCTGAAGGGTAGGGGCAGACAGAGGTGACACAGAAGGGGTAGAAATGAACATGTGACACAGGTTAGGATGAGTGATGACTGGGTGTGATGAAGAAGTGGATCTTGAGAGCCCTTTTAAAGTTGACCTGTTAAAGCTGAGATAAAGGTTTAGAAACCAGAAAGGCTGAGGTCACTAGGCGAGGTCAAGAATTGGAGAAAAGAGTAGTCAGGCAATTAAAACTTTAACAACAAAGTAACAATAAAGTCAGATATGTATGTGAAACAGGAATGGGTGAGGGCTTTGTGAGTGTGGGAAGCTTGAATTGGATGGGAAGGGGAGCCAGTGTAGGGCTTGTAAGAGAGAGGAAGTGGACGTAGTATGCTTGGATATCTTATCAGCATGCTGCCAGATCTGCTGCAGCATTGAGGTGCTTGATACCTAAACCTTCCAGTATTACAGTGGCAGGAGTGGTGTAAGAATCAATGAGCAGAGTCACAAGAGTGAACCAGATATTAGGGCTGAGAGGGAGCTGGCATCCTCAGATAAAGATAATGCAGTCGGTAGATCTTCATAGAAATATATGGGCAGTTTGTGGAACCATATATAGACGTATTATAATAGCTGCACTGTGTACAGTGCACATGGGATCCTGGGTTCAGGTGTGCCCACACCGCAATCACCTCACTGACGGCACCACAGATAGCTCCGGGAACATGGTGCAGGTGCCATATTATCAAGATCTGCACATGCGCGCTACGGAATTAACTTTAAAAATGGTGCCAGCACCATGTTCCTGGAAATCAGCACATGTGCATACCTCCCAACTTTGTCCTGGCCCAAGGAGGGACACATGCACGGCGACGCCGCGCTCTCTCAAAAAAGGGGCGTGGTCTGTGCAAAAGGGGCGTGGCTTTGCGGAGGCCCACACGATCGCAAGCCACGCCCCGTTTTCATCACTGAGGGAGCATGCCCAGTGCTCTGTGAGCCACTGGCATGCCCCCTCTTCTCCTGTCTCCCCTGAATAGACGCTGTGCGCATGCGCACAGCGTCTATTCACCGCTGCTCTGTTAAGCAGGGTAGCGAGAGACAGAGCCTCCCAACTGCCCACCCTACCCACCGCGGGACACTGCGGCCCGCGGGTGGGACAGCGGGACAGTCCCAAAAAAACGGGACTGTCCCGCGAAAATCGGGACAGTTGGGAGGTATGCATGTGCAGTAGACACTGGCACAGTGGTAGAGTTTGCTGAGGAAATGTGGCAACAAAAGGGAGGCTACATATAAACACACGCACACACTCACTCTCTCTCTCTCCCTCTCTCTCTCTCTCTCTCTCTTGAACCACCTCCGGAGTCATGCGTAAGTATTGAAGGGGAACTGAGAGCATCAGCCTTTTTATTTTTTCTAATAAGGTCTTTCTAGCTTGTCAAAAAGTTCGAATTCACGCCTTCAAAAACTTGCAGTTAAAGTGCTATAAAATCCCAGGATTCTTATGATGTGCTGCAGGCCATCTTAAATAAGATAAGTTATAGGGGGTGATTCAGACCTGATCGTAGATGTGCTAAATTTAGCACATCTACGATCAGCTTCCCTGACATGCGGGGGGAATCCTAGTCCGCCCCCCATGTCAGGCCCTACCCCGCCGCACAAGTACAGCGGCGATGCTTTTGTACTTCAGGAGTAGCTCCCTACCAGCTCAGCTCCTGTGCGCTGGCAGGGAGCAACTCGTCGCAGCGGCTGCGTGTGATGTCATGCAGCTGCCGTGACCCGCCCCCCAACGGTTGGGGCATGCCTGCGTTGCCCGGACCACGCCCCCTAAATGGTGTCCAAACACCGCCGGCCCGCCCAGGGACCGCCTCTGCCTGTCAATCAGGCAGAGGCGATCGCAGGGCTGAGACGGCCGTCGGCTGTCTGGTATGCGCCGGTGCATGCGCACTTCAGACCTGATCGCTGTTGTGCGAAAACGCACATCACCGATCAGGTCTGAATCAGCTCCATAGTGCAGGCAGTGTCCAGGAGACTTACTTATTTTGGACTCCAGCGAGAGAAGGGCAGTCCCCCGAATGCGACTTCCAATCGGGAAGTTGGTGGTTTGATAACGTGATTCACTTTGAGTTATGTCGTGGTGGTAGGGAAGTGATAATGCCAACCCCCTCACCACATCACTTGCATCTAACACCTCTGAGAACAGTTGTCTTAAGAGGAGAAATACTGGTGCAGATATTAAGGAGTAATGTAAAAAATAGAACAAAATCAGAGCAATATTCGCAGCTTCAAATGTAGAACATTATAGTCTATAGACTTCCCTTGCACCAGAAACATGAAACCAAGGACTTAGTGACTATGATGCCGCTGCGGCAAAAAAGAGGGGCACTCTGGTCAGGTAAGTTACATATTGTTACATTTTGTTCTGCGATGGAAAGACTAAAGATAGCCTAGAGTAAAAAGTATAATATCAATATCTGCAGTAAAATGTTTATTTCTTAAACACTCTACAAGGTAGAACATCTAAAATGCTTCTCTTTAAATAAAAAAAAATAAAAAAGGCAAAAAATGATCAACACGACTAATAATGGGTAATAATGTCTGCCCTTTAGCTAATGCATGCTAAATATCCCGGAAAATGGCAGGCTCGCTGGGGGGCGGCAGTCATCCTGTGCCCAGTATTTGTTCAACATCAGTTAATTATTCTTTCTAGAGCACCTTTGGTTGGTCCTGTCATTTCGTAATTATAGCCTGAGCGTATGTGTAAACAGGGAAGAAGATATATAAGTATAATTAAGGATAAGGACAGAAGGAGGGGTTGGTGTGAAGTAAGTGAGCACATTGGGGAGGAATACGGCCAGAGGCCAAGTCTTTTGAGGAAATGGATGTCATGAGTCACATTTAGAACAACCCAACACTGCATCTAAAATAGCAAGAATATTTCCAAACTGGAAAACTGTTTAATAGTCGATTTTCTTTCCTTTTCACATCAATGTCTGTATGAATAATTTAGTCACAAATAAGTGCCTTTAACTAGAGAGATCGCCATGGTTTCTCAGACAAAGAAGTCTGCACGGGGAGGAGAACTTAGCAATGTTAAATTAAAACATTATCTGTCTCTGTCAAAACTATGCAAATATTTGGATAGATGGACAAATATTAAAATGACATTCGTGTTTTACTTGTTCTAAAGCAAGGAAAATGAGTCCAAGCAATGACCTTTTGCTTACATAAGCACTTTAAGAGGTTTTCCACTTGGGGCTTGGCTTATGGCCATTTCTCCATGAAATCTACATATACTGTGACCTCTGCTATTTTTACCCAACTGTCTTCCAGCTTGTTGCAGGTATATATAAGAACCAGTGTCTGAAGTACCGGCTGACATTACAATGGAAATCCTAATATGCATTCAATGTTATGCATATTAGAGCTGATATTTGTATCTGTGTGTCTGTTCATTCAAAATCCCTCTACATGATTTCTGTTGAGTTATCATTCCCAGAGCCAGCCCTGGCAATATGCAAACAATGCAAATGCCTAGGGCATCAAATTGGTTATGGAAAGCTGAGCAGTGTCAGCCACACTCCCGGGAGGGAATGTGTCGAAACTGAGACAACAGTAGCAAGTGTGGATCATTGGATTGGGACAGTAACAAGGAATGCGAGTAGTATCATATAATCCATACACTCCACTAAATGGTAGCATCGTGGGGTTTGGTACTGTATATTTTGTTGACCTTTATCATGTTGACATTCATAATATCATCATGAGAATGTTGACATTATAGTAATGTCAATATTCACCATGTCGACACTAATGAAATGTCATGATTAGAATGTTGATAAAGCATCCCTGGTGGTCCAGTGGTGACTTTGTTCTGCAGGTTTGGTGGCTTCAGTGGTGTCATCCCAGCCTGGCGGTCAGGCCTAAACCTCCTTCTAGTGCCTGACATTCCCCTCCCATAGTCTAAGGCTAACCTTCCGATCCCGTACCCTAATGCTAACCGTCACCTCCCTTAGCCTAATGCTAACCTCCCGTTCTGCAGCCTAAACCTCCTCCTAGTGCCTAACCCTTCCCTCCCATAGCCTAACACTAACCTTCACCTCCCATACCCTAATGGTAACTTCCCCTTCTGCAGCCTCAACCACCTCCTAGTTCCTAAGCCTCCCCTCCCCTCCCATTGCCTAATGATAACCGTCCCCTCCCGTAGCCTAATGCTAACCTCCCTTTCTGCAGCCTAAACCTCCTCTTAGTGCCTAACCCTCCCCTCACATAGCCTAACGCTAATCTTCACCTCCCATACCCTAATGGTAACTTCCCCTTCTGCAGCCTCAACCACCTCCTAATGCTTAAGCCTCCCCTCCCATAGCCTAATGATAACTTTTCCCTCCCGTAGCCTAACCCTAACCTCCCCTTCTGCAGCCTAAACCTCCTCTTAGTACCTAACCCTCCCCTCACATAGCCTAATGCTAACCTTCCCTTTCTGTACACTAATGCTAACCCTAAGACTCTAGTACAGGCATTCCCAACCACGGTCCTCAAGGCACACCAACAGTGCTGGTTTTAGTGATATCCAGGCTGAAGCACAGATGGTTAAATCAAAATAATTGAGCTACTAATTAAGTCACCTGTGCTGAAGCCTGGATATCACTAAAACCTGCACTGTTAGTGTGCCTTGAGGACCGTGGTTGGGAATGCCTGCTCTAGTATGTGCAGAATATCTATATTTCAAGTGTCAACATTGTGAACATGTCGACACTCTGCCGATGTGGATGCAATGTCAACATCAGAACTGTCGACAATGTTCTGTCAACATTAAGATGTCAACATTGGAAATATGTTAGTTTCTCTCGAAAACTTCCTTACTTCATTGATTGCCTTGGGTGTGCTGCATTCATATAAAGTGGTGTTCACTGCTTAAAGACATGAAGGCTAGGGATATGCATTAAAACTTGGAGAGAGATAAAGTACCAACAAATTAGCGCCTGTCGTTTTTTTTAAACACAGCATGTAAAATGCCAATTAGGAGCTGATTGGCTTGTATTTTATCTCTCTCCAGTTAATCTCACTCCAAACTTTGCTAAATATCCACCTAGGGAAGTGGTAGATCCTGCATTTCAAGGAACAGTTAAGTCCATGGGTGGGAGAAGTCTTGTAGGTTAGAGTAGGAGCAGGGCCGGCTCTACCATTAAGTAGCTTCACTCGGCTGCCTATGAGTGCGAGTCACTGGGGGGTGCCACTGAGTCCACAAAAAAAAAAGAAGGTGAAGGCTAACTCTTTCAGTCATAACTCCCAACATGACTTATTCCAGGAGGAACAAAATGCTCTGCTCCTGGACTTTCCTTTTAATTTATGATTGCCATCACCTGTGCTGAAACACATTTCGTATCAATTAACTAGTTCAACACAGGTGATGGCAATAACAAATTAAGAGGGAAGTCCAGCAATAGGTCGTGTTGGGAGGTATGCTTTCAGCGCTGACCAGGTGTGTGTATGTGTGTGTTAATGAGTGCTGGCAAGGATGTGTGTGTGTGTCATATTAGTTGGGTCATCTCTATATACTATATTATGAATTCGGGACACTGCTGTAAGGAATATTATAAATTGGGGGCACTGATGCGTGGCATATTATGAATTGGAAGGAATATGGGCCATGGTGAAATGTTGCCTAGGGCGCCCAGAAACCTTACACCAGCCCTGAGTAGGAGCTATTTATCAGAGAGGAGGCAAAGCACATACCAGAGGCATATCTAAAAGGACATTAAGGTAGAGCCTGGTCAATATCCCATAGGACCCTAGACAATAAACTAGTTTGAGTAACAGCAAGGCTACGAAAATTTGTAAGGCCAAAATCTATCTAGAAATCAACGCTATTCAACATTGTTTATAGGTTAGTTAATGGGCCTCGCAGAATGGCACCCTGGCATTAATAAAAGTAATAAATGGGTACATTTGTGTATAGATAAAGCTGTAGTATTTCCATTATGACTGCTGTAACTTATACCCCTTTTCCACTAGTGATGCGGGTCGCAGCCGGGAACCTGACACGGGTGCTACTCGGCTGCGACCCGCATCAGAGCCCCCTTTCCCACTGCACTCACCAACACGGCATATTGCCGGGTTGGTGACGCTGCTGGGGACTCCCAGCGCTGTCCTTCCATACACTGTGAACGGGAGCCGTGTCGCATCGACACAGCTTCCGTTTACACTGCACAGCTTACCGGGTTGAAGTCGTGTTCAACCTGGTAAGCTACCTGGGTAGGATTCCCGGATCACTTGATCCGGGTTTTTGCAGAGGGAGCCGTTTGCACTAGCAAAAAACACGGGTAAATGCGCGCCCCCGTGCATTAACCGTGTTTTTTGACCTAGTGGAAAAGGGGTATAATAATACACATGGAATGTCCAAGGCTTTGATGACAGATTAAAGGGAGCATTGTTATATAATTATGCCAGAACCCTGAGAGATAATAGTCATGCTACAATAAACTCATATACTGTAATTGGGCACAAATTGCCAGACCTTACAAAAGCCTGGGTGGGATATGCTTACACCTTCACAGATTTTCTCTATGCCAGGTGAATATCAGTTTTATTTATCAAAGCTTTCTCCTTCTCCCCAATAGCTATTAATCTGGATTTCAAGGGCAGATAAGTCATAATTGAATGCATTATCCTCTGCCATTTGACCTTAAAATGATTCATGAGACTGTATTTTAACTGACCAAAACGCCAGGATGGATAGAATGAATGAACTGTGGAAATTACAATATGTTGGTCCAGGTTAAACACAGATCGAAGTACTTAAATTTTCACTGAGATCTGGGGACATACTCACCTAAATATTCTCCCAAATACGAGTGTTCTCTTGTCATTCCTCCTCTCATTTCCCACGTAGAGCTTCCTATGTAAAACTCAGTATAAAAACGTTTGTGAAGTAATATACAAACGTATCATCATCAAATATACTTAAATATTTGATACATATGATATATTTTAAATATACAGTACCTACCACAGCCAAAACGGACAAATCAGGGGCAAATGCTGGTTTTCTTGAATGTTTGATTTTGGGATTTAAAAAGCAAAACAAAACATTAGTAATTAATAACAGAATTAGAAAACTATCATCTATATAAATATAAGGTATGTCTAAAAAAAAAGGACGTAAAGTAAGCTGTGCATTAATATATCAAAATTAATATTAACTTTGAACATTTTACCAAATTATCACATTTAAAATTAATACAACTCTACAAAATGAATACTAATCCCCCCTGACATTCAATTAGATTTAAAACAAAAAAAAACAAATTACAATTAGTGTCACAGTTACTTTACCAGTGCTTCAGAACAGCCTCAGCAGCCAAGAAACTGCAGACGACCATAGGTCCTTTAATTTTACAGTTTCTTCCTAAACTTATGGAAACACTAGAGCCAAAACATAATCAAGAACAATACATTTGAGCTACTGGAGGAGGAGAGTTGGATCATTTCTCTATGTGTGTTGGTCTTAACCAAAGATTTTATGGTTTGGGATGATGTTACCAATCTTCTCAATGATGTGCTCCAGGTACAGTACAAGTCTCCAAATACATGTGGTCGCTTATACTCAATAGTCCATTAGCGGAACTTGACAAAAATACTGACATTTTGGGGGTCATTCCGAGTTGTTCGCTCGCAAGCTGCTTTTAGCAGCTTTGCACATGCTAAGCCGCCGCCTACTGTGAGTGAATCTTAGCTTCTTAAAATTGCGAACGAAAGATTCGCAATATTGCGATAAGACATCTCTGTGCAGTTTCTGAGTAGCTCGAGACTTACTCGGCATCTGCGATCAGTTCAGTGCTTGTCGTTCCTGGTTTGACGTCACAAACACACCCAGCGTTCGCCCAGACACTCCTCCGTTTCTCCAGCCACTCCCGCGTTTTTCCCAGAAACGGTAGCGTTTTTTCACACACTCCCATAAAACGTCCAGTTTCCGCCCAGAAACACCCACTTCCTGTCAATCACATTACGATCACCAGAACGAGGAAAAAAACGTGAGTAAAATTCCTAACTGCATAGCAAATTTACTTGGCGCAGTCGCAGTGCGGACATTGCGCATGCGCACTAAGCGGAAAATCGCTGCGATGCGAAGAAATTTACCGAGCGAACAACTCGGAATGACCCCCTTTGATCATGAATCCTCAGTGCCGCTCATTGGTGGCCGGCCAGTGGAAACGGCCAGAGGTGCACACTCAGCGGCAACTTTTGAATAAGGTCTGGTATTTGGCAACCATGTATAAGATATCCACCTACAGTATTGCCATAACAATTCTCACAAATATATTTAGCTGTGTCAACTTGTTTAGACTGCCTCAGCAACCACCAGCGTTTGAGCCTTGGTCGCCCCCTCCATACCCCCCCTTCCTACTCCTCTGTCCTAGCATCTTGATAATTACTATATCCTTCCAGGGTTTGAGCCTTGGTCGCCCCCTCCATACCCCCCCTTCCTACTCCTCTGTCCTAGCATCTTGATAATTACTATATCCTTCCCAGGGTTTGAGCCTTGGTCGCCCCCTCCATACCCCCCCTTCCTACTCCTCTGTCCTAGCATCTTGATAATTACTATATCTTCCAGTGTTTCTTATACTGGTTCCTCATTGTAAACACTGATAATTTGTCAAGGTGAAGTATAAAAAGCTATGTGCTTTTTATTCAAGTATGTTGCTCACCCAAGATGCCAATGTTGACAGTTTCTATGTTCTATAATTTTGAATGTGTTTAAGAAAACAACAATACACTAAAGCCAAAAAAAACAAGTAAAAAGAATAATGTGTCCATTTAGCCAACGGTCATTAAAACATAACTATATCTCCATAATAATAAGTCTTAACCTGCAGATAATGTATAATTGTGCTATAAATATTTTAATACAGACACTTATAAGCTGTTTCTTCTTTATAAATTACAGAACTGTAGTGATCCAGTTTTTTTTGCCTCTTTTATTTGAAAGGGGGGGGGTAGGGTCTTGGCAACTGGATCCTGCCCCCTAAGTACACCCCTGCTTAGTAATTAATGCTCACAGAGGATGCCAATTCATATTTATTCTCTATGTGGGGCGTAATTGGTTGGAGAATGAGTGTGCAAAATTCTGACTTATCTCTCTAGAGAGTAACATGTAAACATAGCAATAATGGAGTTGAGAGATCACAATGGACAATTAGCAACCAAAATTATTTGGATTAATGAATGTGCCAGAGCATGTTATGAAAGATTGTATTCATCCTCACTGATTGTCCTGCAAGCAAACATTAAAAGAATACCGAAGAGATATTTCATTACCAAGTATTTCCCAACTACGCCACATTAGCATTAGAAGGAACTGGACTAAGACAGTCAAAGGAGACTGCACCCGATAATCATACTTACATTTCAGAAACGGGAATTTCTGCTTCAGCGAGAGAGAACCTCATTATGGGGGTAATTCCAAGTTGATCGCAGCAGGATTTGTTTTAGCAATTGGCCAAAACCATGTGCACTGCAGGGGAGGCAGATATAACATGTGCAAAAAGAGTTAGATTTGGGTGGGTTATTTTGTTTCTGTGCAGGGTAAATACTGGCTGCTTTATTTTTACACTGCAAATTAGATTGCAGATTGAACACACCCCACCCAAATCTAACTCTCTGCACATGTTATATCTGCCTCCCCTGCAGTGCACATGGTTTTGCCCAATTGCTAACAAAAATCCTGCTGCGATCAACTTGGAATTACCCCCTATGTCAGTACTAACGTCCTGTAAAGACCCGGCCAATTGCACAGAAATTCTGGTGAAAAACATGGTAATTACAGTTCAGTGTCATAAGGAACCAGCATGAATAATGCCTATGAGTTACATGCCAATTAAATGAAGGAGGATCTTTAGTAATTTACTAACGAAAATATTAGACATACAGTAGCTGCAACAACGCACAAGTCTTTCATCCTATTAAATGGAAGTACCTGTGGGATGTCTATATCAAACAGATATAAGTTTTATATGGCAGACATCAGGCAAGAGTCAAGACAGATAGAATAGTCTCAAGCCCAATTTTACTAAATAGAGGTACATGACAGCGATGCTATTTTTCCCCGCTTTTATGCACTGGCTGTGGGGCCCCAGGCAGAGGTTATAAAGATCAATACAAATATCCAAAGGTTATTATTTGGGGATACAGAAGAGAAAATACTGCTGTACTGTACAGCATTTAGCAGATACTAACTCAGATTCCCATGAAAATACTTTATGTTGCATGTCAATTTGCCCAATTATTTAACATTTGGAGTGTATTGATGATCGAGGGCTGCGCTTGTTACTTAACTTGGTGAGTTAGCTGCTAGAAAGGGGAAAGGGGTCCACTTGTCCCTTAATAGTTTAATAAATTAGAAATAAATTAGATATTTCCAATTATTTGACTTACATAGGCTAACGCGTGGGAAGGGGGGATTTCCGGTTGCCTGGAAACCACCCTCCTATTGGCCAGCAGCTCAAATTATGACCACAATAGCATATAATACTATTACTAGAGCCGCTGCCACAACATGCAGTTTAAAGGACAGAGCGGAGCTGCTGCACATGCCCAGCGGTAGTAGCTAGTAAGTTTGCTGTACTGTATTTGTGAATCTGAGCACTCAATCAGTGCACTGTACCAGAGAGTAGCTGCCAAGAAGAAGAGACAGGCGTCTTACCATAAGGTGAGACTATGAGCCAAATGTAATAGAGTGAGAGTTTCAGAAAGTAAGAGATTTGGTAAGGTTTTTCAGGTTTTTTTTAAAGTGCCAATCATTTACACTGCAAAATCAGGTTGATCAGGTGTGTGTGTGTGTGTGTGTGTGTGTGTGTGTATGAGAATGTGTGTGTGTGTGTGTGTGTGTGTGTGTGTGTGTGTGTGTGTGTGTGTGTGTGTGTGTGTGTGTGTGTGTGTGTGAGAGTGGATGAGAATGTATCAGAGAGCTGCCTGCTTCTGGATTCCTATTTTTATACAGTAAAATAATGGGTGTATACAACAGTGGGTTTCATCTTCTTCCATTGGTCCAGAGGCCAGACCTCTCAAGAACTCGACGGCTTATAGGTCAGTGTGAGGGCTTTTGTCCTATGTTGCAAACACATGTGTTTGCCCTCAGGGCCATGCTGTGAAGCCAGTTCCAAGTCTCAGGAAGTCCTTTGTATTCATACATTTGGACATAACTAATCGTTGCAATGGGCTACAATCTACCCATAGCTATCAAATTAATCCACACATTATCCTGATAATTTTGACACTAAGCATGATATATTTAACTTGTTCCATTCCAATTATACATATATATCTGATGTTACACTCTATTATATAAATACAATTTAATACAAAATGGTGCTTAACATGTTTTTGTCTATGTGTTGTATGATTATGTGTTAAATATGCCTTTGTGGCTTGTCTGTGTGAATGTGTATGCTACCGTATATCCTGTACACACTGCGTGTATGCGCATGAACAGAGACCTCTCTGTTTGGAATTTGTATGTTGTATTATGCAATATTTTTTACTTCGACAATGTCTAGGGTCAGTACTAGAGTTCTGCTGACTGCATTTGGAAACCTCCCTTTAGCCCCATTTGCCCCTGACTTATGTGGCCAAAACATCAACCACCACAAAACTCTGCTTTTTTACCCCGTATCACCAATCCACGAATACGTGCCCATATATTGCAGATATTTTACAGTGATTCACAAATCATTTTCACCCAAAAGTCAGATCTGCAAATCATAAAAGTGCCCATTTTAATAGTAAAATACTAGTAACAATCCTTAAAATTGACTAATTATTTTAAAAAAAACAACGCAATCTACAACACCGACTGGCCGGTGAAATCCGACATGTTGGACAACCTGATTTACCATTTCCGATCACTCAATGCTGATTTGTTTTACACAGTCATCTGCAAAACGTATAATTGCCCCAATTGATCACCGATTGCCCCATTACACATTAACTGGGGTAAGTCAAATTTCTTTATTATACTAGATGAGGATGCCAGAAACTATAAACTGGGTATTTGGGTGGACTACTATAAATATATTAGCATAAACGTTTGAGCATTTTCACCCTAAACATGCACCCACTGTGCAGACGTAGAAAGCAAGAAATGATGCTTTGGGGAAAGCTGCAGCTGACCATTCCCAACAGGGATCATCAGTTCAAAGTGACCATCCTTCCAAAGCTGTAATGCGTATTCCAGTCATCCTTGATTTTCATTCTTGAAAACATTTCAATCATCTTAAAGAAAGATTATTTCCATAAATACACCTAACAAAATAGATTTATCCATTACACTGTATGTATACAGGTTGAGTCTCCCTTATCCAAAATGCTTGGGACCAGAAGTATTTTGGATATCGGATTTTTCCGTATTTTGGAATAATTGCATACCATAATGAGATATCATGGTGATGGGACCTAAGTCTAAGCACAGAATGCATTTATGTTACATATACACCTTATACACACAGCCTGAAGGTAATTTTAGCCAGTATTTTTAATAACTTTGTGCATTAAACAAAATGTGTGTACATTCACACAATTCATTTATGTTTCATATACACCTTATACACACAGCCTGAAGGTCATTTAATACAATATTTTTAATAATTGTGTGTATTAAACAATGTTTGTGTACATTGAGCCGTCAGAAAACAAAGTTTCACTATCTCACTCTCACTCAAAAAAATCCGTATTTCGGAATATATGGATATGGGATACTCAACCTGTAGTACATTTGTGACTTCTGTAAAAAAAAAAATGTAGTGTTTGATACCCCTACAAATAATATATTTTGGGAAAACAGACTGCAGTCCCTCTTACTGCCATGCAAATGCATTATTTAGTATCACTTATTTATTATACGGAACTGATCATATTACGCAGTGTTGTGCGGAGAATATGTAATAATCTGTCACTGCTACAGTGCAAAACATACAAGGCCTGATTCAGTGGTGTGCCCACTGCCGATGTTGGACGTAGTGGAACCATTTGTTTGCTACTGCATGTCCAAGTGTCTTGATTGCACCAATGCAGAGTTGCAGTTGAGATTTGAGATGCACGCCCGAAGTGTATTAAAAATGTAGTGGACAAGTAGTAGTGACAAGGAGGTCTCTTAGCGCTTCCACAGAGATAGTCCGTTCTTATGGGTGTGTTATAGGAGAGTCACAGGTGCATCACTGAACGTGACACACCTGTGTACACAGACAATGCATGCACATTTGGATGTGCAGATGTACACAAGGGAAGGACTTTGTTGTGTAAAGTCGCAAACAGGCAACCGCCAATAGTTAAAGCTGCAGGCGCTTTGGCGTCCACCTCTGAATCAGCACCAAAAATATAGGAATCCTATCTGAATTCAATCAATGAACCCAGGGGCAGATTTATTAAGCCTGGTGAAGTGATAAAGTGGAAGGTGATAAAGCACCAGCCAGTCAGCTCCTAACTGTAATTTTTCAAACCAGCGTGTGATATGGTAGTTAGAAGCTGATTGGCTGGTGCTTTATCACTGTGTAATTTATCACTTCACCAGGCTTAATAAATCTGCCCCCCAGTCAGGGCCGTCTTTACAGTAGTGTAGGCCCATGGGCACAGTAATGCACTGGGCCCCCTACCCATCCTCCAGCGGCAGGGGTGGGGGGTGCTATCAGCGGCACCTTTGATGTCCCGCGGACGGTAGTGGGTGTTCTATCTTCTGCTCAGCATGTAGGACCTGGAGCAGTAATTTCTGCTAATTACTCCTTTACTGCACAAAACTGTAGAAGGGGGCATTGGGCTGAATGAAGAAGCCCTGGTACATGACTTCCAGTGTGGTAGGGGGTGTTTAATACGTAGGGGAGGGGTGAATAGTGGAGTGAGCTTAATATTTATCATTTTCCGGTGGGAGGGCAGCTTGCTTGCCTGCAGATATCTCAAGTTCCTGAAAATATATTTCCTAGCTTTGAATGGGATAAAAAAAACTAGAGAGTCCCACCTTTCATCAGATACTGGGGACTTGGGGATCAGAGTTCAGGAGCCAGAGCAATTCACTAACGGCAATCTAAAACTGCACATTAGGCGTGTGGAGTTGGAGCATAATAGAGACAAGCTGCCAGTGTCCACCAAAAGGGGAGAGTCACAGCTTTAGGATTATACCCTCAGAAAAACTCTAAAGCCCAGTACCCACGGGCCGATGCAGGAGAGATGTGTGCTGAGCGAACCGCTCAGCACACATCTCTCCTGCCGCTCAGCACAGCGCGATCTGTGCTGAGCGTGCGGGGGGAGACGGGGGGCCGCTCATTTCACCCAGCGGGTGAAGTGAGCGACCCGCTAGATTGGCCTGCATGCAGGCAAATCTAGCAGCAGCGATAGCGATGTGCGGGGCCGCACATCGCTATCGCTGAGGGGGCTACACACGGAGCGATCATGCCGATATTCTAAGCAATCTAGTCAGATTGCTTAGAATATCGCTCCGTGAGTACCCCCCTTAAGTCAGACAGAACCTGAGCTATCTGTCTGGGAAGAGCAATTAACAGGCTTGGATGGGGACCACTGCTTTCAAGTCGGATATCTCCGGTTCCCCAGTGACGATTTGAAAAAATTTGGTACCCCTGGAAAGAGGGGACCCCCAGCTATCAGCATAGGGCCCTTATACTCCTGGGGCCCTTGGGCAAGAGCCCACTGAGCCCATACAAAAATAAGAATTTACTTACCGATAATTCTATTTCTCATAGTCCGTAGTGGATGCTGGGGACTCCGAAAGGACCATGGGGAATAGCGGCTCCGCAGGAGACTGGGCACAAAAGTAAAAAGCTTTAGGACTACCTGGTGTGCACTGGCTCCTCCCCCTATGACCCTCCTCCAAGCCTCAGTTAGGATACTGTGCCCGGACGAGCGTACACAATAAGGAAGGATTTTGAATCCCGGGTAAGACTCATACCAGCCACACCAATCACACCGTACAACTTGTGATCTGAACCCAGTTAACAGCATGATAACAGAAGGAGCCTCTGAAAAGATGGCTCACAACAACAATAACCCGATTTTTGTAACAATAACTATGTACAAGTAATGCAGACAATCCGCACTTGGGATGGGCGCCCAGCATCCACTACGGACTATGAGAAATAGAATTATCGGTAAGTAAATTCTTATTTTCTCTAACGTCCTAGTGGATGCTGGGGACTCCGAAAGGACCATGGGGATTATACCAAAGCTCCCAAACGGGCGGGAGAGTGCGGATGACTCTGCAGCACCGAATGAGAGAACTCCAGGTCCTCCTCAGCCAGGGTATCAAATTTGTAGAATTTAGCAAACGTGTTTGCCCCTGACCAAGTAGCTGCTCGGCAAAGTTGTAAAGCCGAGACCCCTCGGGCAGCCGCCCAAGATGAGACCACTTTCCATGTGGAATGGGCTTTTACAGATTTTGGCTGTGGCAGGCCTGCCACAGAATGTGCAAGCTGAATTGTACTACAAATCCAACGAGCAATCGTCTGCTTAGAAGCAGGAGCACCCAGCTTGTTGGGTGCATACAGGATAAACAGCGAATCAGATTTTCTGACTCCAGCCGTCCTGGAAACATATATTTTCAGGGCCCTGACTACGTCCAGCAACTTGGAATCCTCCAAGTCCCTAGTAGCCGCAGGCACCACAATAGGCTGGTTTAAGTGAAAAGCTGAAACCACCTTAGGGAGAAATTGAGGACTAGTCCTCAATTCTGCCCTGTCCGTATGAAAAATTAGGTAAGGGCTTTTATAGGATAAAGCCGCCAATTCTGAGACACGCCTGGCTGAAGCCAGGGCTAACAGCATTACCACTTTCCATGTGAGATATTTTAAGTCCACAGTGGTGAGTGGTTCAAACCAATGTGATTTTAGGAATCCCAAAACTACATTGAGATCCCAAGGTGCCACTGGAGGCACAAAAAGGAGGCTGTATATGCAGTACTCCCTTGACAAACGTCTGAACTTCAGGAACAGAAGCCAGTTCTTTTTGGAAGAATATTGACAGGGCCGAAATTTGAACCTTAATGGACCCCAATTTGAGGCCCATAGACAGTCCTGTTTGCAGGAAATGCAGGAAACTACCCAGTTGAAATTCCTCTGTAGGGGCCTTCCTGGCCTCGCACCACGCAACATATTTACGCCAAATACGGTGATAATGTTGTACGGTTACATCCTTCCTGGCTTTGATCAGGGTAGGGATGACTTCATCCGGAATGCCTTTTTCCTTCAGGATCCGGCGTTCAACCGCCATGCCGTCAAACGCAGCCGCGGTAAGTCTTGGAACAGACAGGGTCCCTGCTGGAGCAGGTCCTTTCTTAGAGGTAGAGGCCACGGGTCCTCCGTGAGCATCTCTTGAAGTTCCGGGTACCAAGTCCTTCTTGGCCAATCCGGAGCCACGAGTATAGTCTTTAATCCTCTCCTTCTTATGATTCTCAGTACTTTTGGTATGAGAGGAAGAGGAGGGAACACATACACTGACTGGTACACCCACAGTGTTACCAGAGCGTCCACAGCTATTGCCTGAGGGTCCCTTGACCTGGCGCAATATCTGTCCAGTTTTTTGTTGAGGCGGGACGCCATCATGTCCACCTTTGGTTTTTCCCAACGGTTCACAATCATGTGGAAGACTTCTGGGTGAAGTCCCCACTCCCCCGGGTGAAGATCGTGTCTGCTGAGGAAGTCTGCTTCCCAGTTGTCCACTCCCGGAATGAACACTGCTGACAGTGCTATCACATGATTCTCCGCCCAGCGAAGAATCCTTGCCACTTCCATCATTGCCCTCCTGCTTCTTGTGCCGCCCTGTCTGTTTACGTGGGCGACTGCCGTGATGTTGTCCGACTGGATCAACACCGGCTGACCCTGAAGCAGAGGTCTTGCCTGACTTAGGGCATTGTAAATGGCCCTTAGTTCCAGGATATTTATGTGAAGTGACGTTTCCATGCTTGACCACAAGCCCTGGAAATTTTTTCCCTGTGTGACTGCTCCCCAGCCTCTCAGGCTGGCATCCGTGGTCACCAGGACCCAATCCTGAATGCCGAATCTGCGGCCCTCTAGGAGATGAGCACTCTGTAACCACCACAGGAGAGACACCCTTGTCCTTGGAGACAGGGTTATCCGCTGATGCATTTGAAGATGCGATCCGGACCATTTGTCCAGCAGATCCCACTGGAAAGTTCTTGCGTGGAATCTGCCGAATGGAATCGCTTTGTAAGAAGCCACCATCTTTCCCAGGACCCTTGTGCATTGATGCACTGACACTTGGCCTGGTCTTAGGAGGTTCCTGACTAGGTCGGATAACTCCTTGGCCTTCTCCTCCGGGAGAAACACCTTTTTCTGTACTGTGTCCAGAATCATCCCTAGGAACAGCAGACGTGTCGTCGGAATCAGCTGCGATTTTGGAATATTTAGAATCCATCCGTGCTGTCGTAGTACTACTTGAGATAGTGCTACTCCGACCTCTAACTGTTCTCTGGACCTTGCCCTTATCAGGAGATCGTCCAAGTAAGGGATAATTAAGACGCCTTTTCTTCGAAGAAGAATCATCATTTCGGCCATTACCTTGGTAAAGACCCGGGGTGCCGTGGACAATCCAAACGGCAGCGTCTGAAACTGATAGTGACAGTTCTGTACCACAAACCTGAGGTACCCTTGGTGAGAAGGGCAAATTGGGACATGGAGGTAGGCATCCTTGATGTCCAGAGACACCATATAGTCCCCTTCTTCCAGGTTCGCTATCACTGCTCTGAGTGACTCCATCTTGAACTTGAACCTTTTTATGTAAGTGTTCAAGGATTTCAGATTTAAAATGGGTCTCACCGACCTGTCCGGCTTAGGTACCACAAACAGCGTGGAATAATACCCCTTTCCCTGTTGTAGGAGGGGTACCTTGATTATCACCTGCTGGGAATACAGCTTGTGAATGGCTTCCAATACCGCCTCCCTGTCGGGGGGAGACGTTGGTAAAGCAGACTTCAGGAACCGGCGAGGGGGAGACGTCTCGAATTCCAATTTGTACCCCTGAGATACTACCTGCAGGATCCAGGGGTCCACTTGCGAGTGAGCCCACTGCGCGCTGAAATTCTTGAGACGGGCCCCCACCGTGCCTGAGTCCGCTTGTAAGGCCCCAGCGTCATGCTGAGGACTTGGCAGAAGCGGGGGAGGGCTTCTGTTCGTGGGAAGAGGCTGTCTGCTGCAGTCTTTTTCCCCTTCCTCTGCCCCGGGGCAGATATGAGTGGCCTTTTGCCCGCTTGCCCTTATGGGGACGAAAGGACTGAGCCTGAAAAGACGGTATCTTTTTCTGCTGCGAGGTGATTTGGGGTAAAAAGGTGGATTTTCCAGCCGTTGCCGTGGCCACCAGGTCCGATAGACCGACCCCAAATAACTCCTCCCCTTTATACGGCAATACTTCCATATCCCGTTTGGAATCCGCATCCCCTGACCACTGTCGCGTCCATAATCCTCTTCTGGCAGAAATGGACATCGCACTTACTCTTGATGCCAGAGTGCAAATATCCCTCTGTGCATCTCGCATATATAGAAATGCATCCTTTAAATGCTCTATAGTCAATAATATATTGTCCCTGTCCAGGGTATCAATATTTTCAGTCAGGGAATCCGACCAAGCCACCCCAGCACTGCACATCCAGGCTGAGGCGATTGCTGGTCGCAGTATAATACCAGTATGTGTGTATATACTTTTAAGGATATTTTCCAGCTTCCTATCAGCTGGTTCCTTGAGGGCGGCCGTATCAGGGGACGGTAACGCCACTTGTTTTGATAAGCGTGTGAGCGCCTTATCTACGCTAGGGGGTGTTTCCCAACGCGCCCTAACCTCTGGCGGGAAAGGGTATAATGCCAATAACTTTTTAGAAATTAGCAGTTTTTTATCGGGGGAAACCCACGCTTCAGCACACACCTCATTTAATTCATCTGATTCGGGAAAAACTACGGGTAGTTTTTTCACACCCCACATAATACCCTTTTTTGTGGTACTTGTAGTATCAGAAATGTTCAAAACCTCCTTCATTGCCGTGATCATGTAACGTGTGGCCCTACTGGAAAATATGTTTGTTTCCTCACCGTCGACACTGGAGTCAGTGTCCGTGTCTGTGTCTGTATCGACCTGAGGTAACGGGCGTTTTAGAGCCCCTGACGGTGTTTGAGACGCCTGTACAGGTATTAACTGATTTGCCGGCTGTCTCATGTCGTCAACAGTCTTTTGTAAAGTGCTGACACTATCACGTAATTCTTTCCATAAGACCATCCAGTCAGGTGTCGACTCCCTAGGGGGTGACATCACTAACACAGGCAATTGCTCCGCCTCCACACCATTTTCCTCCTCATACATGTCGACACAACGTACCGACACACCGCACACAGACAGGGAATGCTCTGATAGAGGACAGGACCCCACTAGCCCTTTGGGGAGACAGAGGGAGAGTTTGCCAGCACACACCAGAGCGCTATATATATACAGGGATAACCTTATATAAGTGTTTTTCCCTAATATAGCTGCTGTATATATTTATATGCCAATTTAGTGCCCCCCCTCTCTTGTTTTACCCTGTTTCTGTAGTGCAGGACTGCAGGGGAGAGTCAGGGAGCCTTCCTCCAACGGAGCTGTGAGGAAAAAATGGCGCCAGTGTGCTGAGGAGATAGGCTCCGCCCCTTTTTCGGCGGCCTTTCTCCCGCTTTTTTATGTAAAAATAGGCAGGGGTTAAATACATCCATATAGCCCAGGAGCTATATGTGATGTATTTTTTGCCAAAAAAGGTGTTTTTATTGCGTCTCAGGGCGCCCCCCCCCAGCGCCCTGCACCCTCAGTGACCGGAGTGTGAAGTGTGCTGAGAGCAATGGCGCACAGCTGCGGTGCTGTGCGCTACCTTAGTGAAGACAGGACGTCTTCTGCCGCCGATTTTCCGGACCTCTTCAGTCTTCTGGCTCTGTAAGGGGGACGGCGGCGCGGCTCCGGGACCCATCCATGGCTGGGCCTGTGATCGTCCCTCTGCAGCTAATGTCCAGTAGCCTAAGAAGCCCAATCCACTCTGCATGCAGGTGAGTTCGCTTCTTCTCCCCTTAGTCCCTCGATGCAGTGAGCCTGTTGCCAGCAGGTCTCACTGAAAATAAAAAAACCTATTTAAACTTTTACTCTAAGCAGCTCAGGAGAGCCACCTAGATTGCACCCTTCTCGTTCGGGCACAAAATCTTAACTGAGGCTTGGAGGAGGGTCATAGGGGGAGGAGCCAGTGCACACCAGGTAGTCCTAAAGCTTTTTACTTTTGTGCCCAGTCTCCTGCGGAGCCGCTATTCCCCATGGTCCTTTCGGAGTCCCCAGCATCCACTAGGACGTTAGAGAAAAGACGTCTCTGCCCCCAGTACTATAAGACAGCCAGGCTAACCAGTGTGCCACCGTGATGCTCAATTTCTTGTCCCAGGAAAACAATACATTTGGAAAGGTTTGTGGTATTTATTGGCTCTGTATATTAAGAAGTACAGTATATAGGACGATTTCTGCGGCAGTGCTCTGCAAAGAAACAAACAGGATAGGTCAAATTGTTTAATGAAAAATAATTTTAGATTATATCCGCATATAAGCCATGTTATGCAGATATAGCTGCCTCGGGGGGATTCGGTCTGAAGATCGACACTGTCTAGGTTGACAAAGTTTAGGTCGACAGTCACTAGGTCGACAGGGGTTGAAGGTCGACAGGGTTTATAGGTCGACATGTGCTAGGTCGACAGGTCAAAAGGTCGACATGAGTTTTTCACATTATTTCTCTGACGTCCTAGTGGATGCTGGGTACTCCGTAAGGACCATGGGGTATAGACGGGCTCCGCAGGAGACTGGGCACTCTTAAAAGAAAGATTAGGTACTATATCTGGTGTGCACTGGCTCCTCCCTCTATGCCCCTCCTCCAGACCTCAGTTAGTATCTGTGCCCGGCCAGAGCTGGATGCACCCTAGGGGCTCTCCTGAGCTTCCTAGAAAAGAAAGTATTTGTTAGGTTTTTTATTTTCAGTGAGATCTGCTGGCAACAGACTCACTGCTACGTGGGACTGAGGGGAGAGAAGCGAACCTACCTGCTTGCAGCTAGCTTGGGCTTCTAAGGCTACTGGACACCATTATCTCCAGAGGGATCGAACACAGGCCCAGTCCTCGGTCGTCCGGTTCCGGAGCCGCGCCGCCGTCCCCCTTGCAGAGCCAGAAGAATGAAGAGAAGTTGAAAATCGGCGGCTGAAGACTCCGGTCTTCATTAAGGTAGCGCACAGCACTGCAGCTGTGCGCCATTGCTCTCTTAGCACACCACACACTCCGGTCACTGATGGGTGCAGGGCGCTGGGGGGGGGTGGCGCCCTGGGCAGCAATTAGATTACCTTACTTGGCGAAAAGCACATAATACAGTCTGATAAAATGCATATGTGCATTAACCCCCTCCATTAAAGTACATAAAAGGACAGAAGCCCGCCGCTGAGGGGGCCGGGCCTTCTTCCTCAGCACACCGGCGCCATTTTCTCTTCACAGCTCAGCTGAAAGGAAGCTCCCCAGGCTCTCCCCTGCAGTATCCTGGTACACAAAGGGTAAAAAAGAGAGGGGGGGCACATAAATTTAGGCGCAAAACTGTGTATATAAGCTGCTATAGGGGAAAAATCACTCAGTATAGTGTACATCCCTGTATTATATATAGTGATGAGCGGGTTCGGTTTCTCGGAAACCGAACCCCCCCGAACTTCAGCCTTTTTACACGGGTCCGAGGCAGACTCGGATCTTCCCGCCTTGCTCGGTTAACCCGAGCGCGCCCGAACGTCATCATCCCGCTGTCGGATTCTCGCGAGGCTCGGATTCTATAGCGAGACTCGGATTCTATATAAGGAGCCGCGCGTCGCCGCCATTTTCACACGTGCATTGAGATTGATAGGGAGAGGACGTGGCTGGCGTCCTCTCCGTTTAGATAGAGAGTGAGACACTTGATTTACTGGAGCATTAGGAGTACTCAGAGAGTGCAGAGTTTTGCTGATAGTTATACTAGTGACCACCAGTTTTATTTATTATTTAATATAATCCGTTCTCTGCCTGAAAAAAAACGATACACAGTCACATACCATATCTGTGCTCAGCCTCAGTGTGCTGCATGATAATATCATCTATGTATATCTGACTGTGCTGAGTGCTCACTGCTCACACAGCTTAATTGTGGGGGAGACTGGGGAGCAGTTATAGCAGGAGTACATATTTAACAGTGCACACTTTTGCTGCCAGTGTGACTGACCAGTGACCACCAGTATATTGTCTGCCTGAAAAAGTTAAACACTCGTGTGGTGTTTTTTTATTTTATTCTATAAACGCATTCTGCTGACAGTGTCCAGCAGGTCCGTCATTCATTATATTATAATATATACCTGCAGTAGTGATATATATATATATTTTATATCATTATCATCCAGTCTATACTAGCAGACGCAGTACGGTAGTCCACGGCTGTAGCTACCTCTGTGTCGGCAGTCGCTCGTCCATAATTGTATACCTACCTGTGGTGGGTTTTTTTTTTCTATCTTCTTCATACTAGTAGTTTAGGAGTCTGCAGTGCTGACAGTGTCCAGCAGGTCCGTCATTATATAATATATACCTGTCCTGCAGTAGTGATATATATATATTTTTTATATCATTATCATCCAGTCTATACTAGCAGACGCAGTACGGTAGTCCACGGCTGTAGCTACCTCTGTGTCGGCAGTTGCTCGTCCATAATTGTATACCTACCTTTGGTGGGGTTTTTTTTTCTATCTTCTTCATACTAGTAGTTTAGGAGTCTGCAGTGCTGACAGTGTCCAGCAGGTCCGTCATTATATAATATATACTTGTCCTGCAGTAGTGATATATATATTTTTTATATCATTATCATCCAGTCTATACTAGCAGATGCAGTACGGTAGTCCACGGCTGTAGCTACCTCTGTGTCAGCAGTCACTCGTCATCCATAAGTATACTAGTATCCATCCATCTCCATTGTTTACCTGAGGTGCCTTTTAGTTGTGCCTATTAAAATATGGAGAACAAAAATGTTGAGGTTCCAAAAATAGGGAAAGATCAAGATCGACTTCCACCTCGTGCTGAAGCTGCTGCCACTAGTCATGGCCGAGACGATGAAATGCCATCAACGTCGTCTGCCAAGGCCGATGCCCAATGTCATAGTACAGAGCATGTAAAATCCAAAACACCAAATATCAGTAAAAAAAGGACTCAAAAATCTAAAATAAAATCGTCGGAGGAGAAGCGTAAACTTGCCAATATGCCATTTACCACACGGAGTGGCAAGGAACGGCTGAGGCCTTGGCCTATGTTCATGGCTAGTGGTTCAGCTTCACATGAGGATGGAAGCACTCAGCCTCTCGCTAGAAAAATGAAAAGACTTAAGCTGGCAAAAGCACAGCAAAGAACTGTGCGTTCTTCGAAATCACAAATCCACAAGGAGAGTCCAATTGTGTCGTTTGCGATGCCTGACCTTCCCAACACTGGACGTGAAGAGCATGCGCCTTCCACCATTTGCACGCCCCCTGCAAGTGCTGGAAGGAGCACCCGCAGTCCAGTTCCTGATAGTCAGATTGAAGATGTCAGTGTTGAAGTACACCAGGATGAGGAGGATGTGGGTGTTGCTGGCGCTGGGGAGGAAATTGACCAGGAGGATTCTGATGGTGAGGTGGTTTGTTTAAGTCAGGCACCCGGGGAGACACCTGTTGTCCGTGGGAGGAATATGGCCATTGACATGCCAGGTGAAAATACCAAAAAAATCAGCTCTTCAGTGTGGAAGTATTTCAACAGAAATGCGGACAACATTTGTCAAGCCGTGTGTTGCCTTTGTCAAGCTGTAATAAGTAGGGGTAAGGACGTTAACCACCTCGGAACATCCTCCCTTATACGTCACCTGCAGCGCATTCATCATAAGTCAGTGACAAGTTCAAAAACTTTGGGCGACAGCGGAAGCAGTCCACTGACCAGTAAATCCCTTCCTCTTGTTACCAAGCTCACGCAAACCACCCCACCAACTCCCTCAGTGTCAATTTCCTCCTTCCCCAGGAATGCCAATAGTCCTGCAGGCCATGTCACTGGCAATTCTGACGAGTCCTCTCCTGCCTGGGATTCCTCCGATGCATCCTTGCGTGTAACGCCTACTGCTGCTGGCGCTGCTGTTGTTGCTGCTGGGAGTCGATGGTCATCCCAGAGGGGAAGTCGTAAGACCACTTTTACTACTTCCACCAAGCAATTGACTGTCCAACAGTCCTTTGCGAGGAAGATGAAATATCACAGCAGTCATCCTGCTGCAAAGCGGATAACTGAGGCCTTGGCATCCTGGGCGGTGAGAAACGTGGTTCCGGTATCCATCATTACTGCAGAGCCAACTATAGACTTGTTGGAGGTACTGTGTCCCCGGTACCAAATACCATCTAGGTTCCATTTCTCTAGGCAGGCGATACCGAAAATGTACACAGACCTCAGAAAAAGACTCACCAGTGTCCTAAAAAATGCAGTTGTACCCAATGTCCACTTAACCACGGACATGTGGACAAGTGGAGCAGGGCAGACTCAGGACTATATGACTGTGACAGCACACTGGGTAGATGTATGGACTCCCGCCGCAAGAACAGCAGCGGCGGCACCAGTAGCAGCATCTCGCAAACGCCAACTCTTTCCTAGGCAGGCTACGCTTTGTATCACCGCTTTCCAGAATACGCACACAGCTGAAAACCTCTTACGGCAACTGAGGAAGATCATCGCAGAATGGCTTACCCCAATTGGACTCTCCTGTGGATTTGTGGCATCGGACAACGCCAGCAATATTGTGTGTGCATTAAATCTGGGCAAATTCCAGCACGTCCCATGTTTTGCACATACCTTGAATTTGGTGGTGCAGAATTATTTAAAAAACGACAGGGGCGTACAAGAGATGCTGTCGGTGGCCAGAAGAATTGCGGCACACTTTCGGCGTACAGGCACCGCGTACCGAAGACTGGAGCACCACCAAAAACGCCTGAACCTGCCCTGCCATCATCTGAAGCAAGAAGTGGTAACGAGGTGGAATTCAACCCTATATATGCTTCAGAGGTTGGAGGAGCAGCAAAAGGCCATTTAAGCCTATACAACTGAGCACGATATAGGAGGTGGAATGCACCTGTCTCAAGCGCAGTGGAGAATGATTTCAACGTTGTGCAAGGTTCTGCAACCTTCTGAACTTGCCACACGTGAAGTCAGTTCAGACACTGCCAGCCTGAGTCAGGTCATTCCCCTCATCAGGCTTTTGCAGAAGAAGCTGGAGACATTGAAGGAGGAGCTAACACAGAGCGATTCCGCTAGGCATGTGGGACTTGTGGATGGAGCCCTTAATTCGCTTAACAAGGATTCACGGGTGGTCAATCTGTTGAAATCAGAGCACTACATTTTGGCCACCGTGCTCGATCCTAGATTTAAAACCTACCTTGGATCTCTCTTTCCGGCAGACACAAGTCTGCAGGGGTTCAAAGAACTGCTGGTGAGAAAATTGTCAAGTCAAGCGGAACGCAACCTGTCAACATCTCCTCCTTCACATTCTCCCGCAACTGGGGGTGCGAGGAAAAGGCTCAGAATTCCGAGCCCACCCGCTGGCGGTGATGCAGGGCAGTCTGGAGCGACTGCTGATGCTGATATCTGGTCCGGACTGAAGGACCTGACAACGATTACGGACATGTCGTCTACTGTCACTGCATATGATTCTCTCCCCATTGAAAGAATGGTGGAGGATTATATGAGTGACCGCATCCAAGTAGGCACGTCAGACAGTCCGTACTTATACTGGCAGGAAAAAGAGGCAATTTGGAGGCCCTTGCACAAACTGGCTTTATTCTACCTAAGTTGCCCTCCCACAAGTGTGTACTCCGAAAGAGTGTTTAGTGCCGCCGCTCACCTTGTCAGCAATCGGCGTACGAGGTTACATCCAGAAAATGTGGAGAAGATGATGTTCATTAAAATGAATTATAATCAATTCCTCCGTGGAGACATTCACCAGCAGCAATTGCCTCCACAAAGTACACAGGGAGCTGAGATGGTGGATTCCAGTGGGGATGAATTGATAATCTGGGAGGAGGGGGATGTACACGGTGATATATCGGAGGATGATGATGAGGTGGACATCTTGCCTCTGTAGAGCCAGTTTGTGCAAGGAGAGATTAATTGCTTCTTTTTTGGTGGGGGTCCAAACCAACCCGTCATTTCAGTCACAGTCGTGTGGCAGACCCTGTCACTGAAATGATGGGTTGGTTAAAGTGTGCATGTCCTGTTTATACAACATAAGGGTGGGTGGGAGGGCCCAAGGACAATTCCATCTTGCACCTCTTTTTTCTTTCATTTTTCTTTGCGTCATGTGCTGTTTGGGGAGTAGTTTTTTGAAGGGCCAGCCTGCGTGACACTGCAGTGCCACTCCTAGATGGGCCAGGTGTTTGTGTCGGCCACTAGGGTCGCTTAGCTTACTCACACAGCTACCTCATTGCGCCTCTTTTTTTTCTTCTTTGCGTCATGTGCTGTTTGGGGAGTAGTTTTTGGAAGGGCCAGCCTGCGTGACACTGCAGTGCCACTCCTAAATGGGCCAGGTGTTTGTGTCGGCCACTAGGGTCGCTTAGCTTACTCACACAGCTACCTCATTGCGCCTCTTTTTTTTCTTCTTTGCGTCATGTGCTGTTTGGGGAGTAGTTTTTGGAAGGGCCAGCCTGCGTGACACTGCAGTGCCACTCCTAGATGGGCCAGGTGTTTGTGTCGGTCACTAGGGTCGCTTAGCTTACTCACACAGCTATCTCATTGCGCCTCTTTTTTTTCTTCTTTGCGCCATGTGCTGTTTGGGGAGTAGTTTTTTGAAGGGCCAGCCTGCGTGACACTGCAGTGCCACTCCTAGATGGGCCAGGTGTTTGTGTCGGCCACTAGGGTCGCTTAGCTTACTCACACAGCTACCTCATTGCGCCTCTTTTTTTTCTTCTTTGCGTCATGTGCTGTTTGGGGAGTGTTTTTTGGAAGGGCCATCCTGCGTGACACTGCAGTGCCACTCCTAGACTGGCCAGGTGTTTGTGTCGGCCACTTGGGTCGCTTATCTTAGTCACACAGCTACCTCATTGCGCCTCTTTTTTTCTTTGCGTCATGTGCTGTTTGGGGG
Organism: Pseudophryne corroboree; assembly: GCF_028390025.1. Taxonomy (NCBI): domain Eukaryota; kingdom Metazoa; phylum Chordata; class Amphibia; order Anura; family Myobatrachidae; genus Pseudophryne; species Pseudophryne corroboree. The sequence continues at coordinate 129,377,757 of NC_086444.1, read as the reverse complement.
GTGTTTTTTGGAAGGGCCATCCTGCGTGACACTGCAGTGCCACTCCTAGATGGGCCAGGTGTTTGTGTCGGCCACTTGGGTCGCTGAGCTTAGTCATCCAGCGACCTCGGTGCAAATTTTAGGACTAAAAATAATATTGTGAGGTGTTCAGAATAGACTGAAAATGAGTGGAAATTATGGTTATTGAGGTTAATAATACTTTGGGATCAAAATGACCCCCAAATTCTATGATTTAAGCTGTTTTTTAGGGTTTTTTGAAAAAAACACCCGAATCCAAAACACACCCGAATCCGACAAAAAAAATTAGGTGAGGTTTTGCCAAAACGCGTTCGAACCCAAAACACGGCCGCGGAACCGAACCCAAAACCAAAACACAAAACCCGAAAAATTTCCGGTGCTCATCACTAATTATATAGCGCTGTGGTGTGTGCTGGCATACTCTCTCTCTGTCTCTCCAAAGGGCCTTGTGGGGGAACTGTCTTCAAATAGAGCATCCCCTGTGTGTGTGGTGTGTCGGTACGCATGTGTCGACATGTCTGAGGTAAAAGGCTCCTCTAAGGAGGTGATAGAGCGGATATGTGTGTGGGAGGGTGTCTCCGTCGACAACGCCGACACCTGTTTGGATATGTGTAAGTGCTGAGGTAAAATTATTGCACAAAAGGTTAGGGAACAGAAAGGAAATCTACCCTGGTCTGTCCCTATGTCACAGAGTCCTTCAGAGTCTCTCTATGTTCACTATCCAAAATAACAAAGTATCGACACAGAGTTTAACTCCACTGTCGACTACGATAATGCAAAGTTACAGCCAAGAGGGCTAAAAGATATTCAATATATGATTATTGGAATAAAAGATGATTTGCATATCACTGATGACTCATCTGTCCCTGACACGAGAGTACACATGTTAAGGGGAAGAATGCTGAGGTAAATTTCCCTCCTCTCATGAGGAAAAAGAGCGGGAATCTCCAGACAAGAGACGGCAGCTTCCCACAAGAGAATTCTCAGGCTGTATCCTTTCCCCACTAGGGCCAGGATGTGTTGAGAATCTTCCCCTTGGGTGTCCTGTTTGCACTAGCTATTCTCAAGGATCCTGCAGATAGTGTGCACATTCTAGTATACTACCCAGACCGGCGATTGTGTCGGCATGGGTTTATAGCGCTGTGGCAGCGTGGACAGGTACCTTATCAGCAGAGATTGAGACCCTAGTATGCATATAAATATTTTAAGATGCTGTCTTAAGTGATAGTTATATAATTATAAAGCATGCCCAAAGGGATATGAGTATACTGGGTCCTAGAGACAAAAGCTATGTCGATTTCTGCTTGACGTGTCCTGTAGAATATACATTGGACAGATGATGCCGACTTAAGAGGCATATGGAAGGCTGAGGATTGTGTGGAGAAAGGTTCTCGGGCCTGGTCTCCACAGCTATAGCTGGTGATTCTGATATTTTGCCTTATATTCCTGCACAGCCTAGGAAAGCACGACATTATTAAATGCAGCTTTTCGAATAAAGAAACAAGAAAGTCTGAGGTGCGTCCTTTCTTGTCAGAGCCGGGGGCAGAGGAAAGAAGCTGTACAACACAGCTAGTCCCCAGGAACAGAAGTCCTCCCCGGCCTCTACAAAAATCCACCGCATGTCGCTGGGGCTCCACAGGCGGAGCTAGGCCCGGTGGGGACACGCCTTCGTAAGTTCAGCCACAAGTGGGTTCACTCCCTGTTAGATCCCTGGACAATAGAAATTGTATCGCAGGGATACAGGCTGGACTGTGAGAAGATGCCCCCACACCGAGGACCCAGCAGGCTTCCCCCCAAGAGAGGGAGCCAGTGTTAACTGCAATTCGTAAATTGTATCTTCAACAGGTGGTGGTCAAGGGTCCCCTCCTTCAACAAGAGGGTGTTATTATTCGACCATGTTATAATCCCGAAACCAGACGGTTCGGTTAGACCCATATTGTATTAAAATCCCTGAACATATACCTGAAAAGGTTTAGGTTCAAGATGGAATCGCTAAGAGCGGTCATTGCAAGCCTGAAATGAATCGGGACATAAGGGATGCATACCTTCGTGTCCCCATTTATCCACCTCATCAGGCGTACCTCAGAATTGCGGTACGGGATTGTCATTACCAATTTCACCAAGGTAATGGCGGATATGATGGTGCTCCTGCGGAACCAAGGTGTCACTATTATCACATACTTGGATGATCTCCTCATAAAAGCGAGATCAAGAGAGCAGTTGCTGGACAGCGTATCACCTTCTCTGGAAGTGAAACGGCAACACGACTGGATTCTATATATTCCGAAGTCGCAGTTGGTTCCTACAGCTCATCTGCCTCGCCTAGGCATGATCCTAGACACAGACCAGAAAAGGGTTTATCTCCCGATAGAGAGAGCTCAGGAGCTCATGACACTGGTCAGGAATCCATTGAAAACCAAAACAGGTTTCAGTGCATCACTGCACTCGAGTCCTGGGAAGGATGATGGCATCATACGAGGCCATCCCCTTCGGCTGGTTCCATGCAAGGACAATGGAACTTACTGGACAAGTGGTCCGGATCACATCTTCAGATGCATCGGTTAATCACCCTATCCCCCAGGGCCAGGGTGTCTCTCCTGTGGTGGCTGCGGAGTGCTCACCTTCTCGAGGGCCGCAGATTCGGCATTCAGGACTGGGTCCAGGTGACCACGGATGCAAGCCTCCGAGGGTGGGGGGCAGTTACACAGGGAAGTAAATTCCAAGGTTTGTGGTCAAGCCAACAGACTTGCCTTCACATCAATATCCTGGAACTAAGGGCCATATACAACGCCCTAAGTCAAGCGTAGTTCCTGCTTCGCGACCAACCGGTTCTGATCCAGTCAGACCGCAGGGGCTCATGTAAACCGCCAGGGTGGCACAAGGAGCAGGGTGGCGAGGGTAGAAGCCACCAGAATTCTTCGCTGGGCGGAGAATCAAGTAAGCGCACTGTCGGCAGTGTTCATTCCGGGAGTGGACACGACCTCCACCCGGGAAAGTGGTGACTTCATCAGGAAGTCTTCACGCAGTTTTGCAAATTGATGGAAACTGCCTCAGGTGGACTACATGGCGTCCCACCTCAATAAAAAGATAAAAAAGGTTTTACGCTGGGTCAAGGGACTCTCAGGCGATAGCTGTGGTCGCACTAGTAACACCGTGGGTGTTCCAGTCGGTCTATATATTCCCTCCTCTTCCTCTCAGACCCAAGGGCTGAGAATTGTAATAAACGGAGGAGTGTGAACAAAATTCTTTGCTCCGGATTGGCCAAGAAGGACTCGGTACCCGGAACTGCAAGAAATGCTCTCAGAGGACCCATGGCCTCTGCCTCTCAGTCAGGACATGTTGCAACAGGGACCCTGTCTGATCCAAGACTTACCGCGGCTGCGTTGGACGGCATGGCGGTTGAACGCCGGATCCTAGCGGAAAAGGGCATTCCGGATGCAGTTATTCCTACGCTGATAAAGGCTATTAAAGACGTGACAGCAAGACTTTTTCACTGTATATGGCGAAAATAGGTTGCTTGGTGTGTGGCCGGGAAGGCCCTACAGAGGAATTCCAGGGGGGTCGATTCCTGCACTTCCTACAGTCAGGAGTGACTATGGGCCTAAAATTAGGATCCATAAAGGCCAAGATTTCGGCCCTATCCCTTTTTCTCTCAAAAAGAACTGGCTTCACTGCCTGAAGTTCGGACGTTGTTACAGGGGTGCTGCATATTCAGCCCCTTTTGTGCCTCCAGTGGCACCTTGGGATCTTAACGTGTGTTGGATTCCTAAAATCCCACTGGTTTGAGCCACTTAAGACCGTGGAGCTAAAATATCTCACGTGGAAAGTGGTCATGCTTTTGGCCTTAGCTTGGACTAGGCGTGTGTCAGAATTGGCGGCTTTGTCATGTAAAAGCCCATATCTGATCTTCCATATGGAAAGGGCAGAATGGAGGACTCGTCCCCAATTTCTCCCTAAGGTGGTATCATCGTTTCATTTGAACCAACCTATTGTGGTGCCTGCGGTTACTAGGGACTTGGAGGATTCCAAGTTGCTGGACGTAGTCCGGGCCCTGAAACTTTATGGTTCCAGGACGGCTAGAGTCAGAAAAACTGACTCGCTATTTATCCTGCATGCACCCAACACGCTGGGTGCTCCTGCTTCAAAGCAGACTATTGCTCGCTGGATCTGTAGCACGATTCAGCTTGCACATTCTGCGGCTGGACTGCCGCATCCTAAATTAGTAAAAGCCCATTCCACAAGGAAGGTGGGCTCTTCTTGGGCGGCTGCCCGAGGGGTCTTGGCTTTACAACTTTGCCGAGCTGCTACTTGGTCGGGTTCAAACACTTTTGCAAAATTCTACAAGTTTGATACCCTGGCTGAGGAGGACCTTGAGTTTGCTCATTCGGTGCTGCAGAGTCATCCGCACTCTCCCGCCCGTTTGGGAGCTTTGGTATAATCCCCATGGTCCTTACGGAGTACCCAGCATCCACTAGGACGTCAGAGAAAATAAGAATTTACTCACCGGTAATTCTATTTCTCGTAGTCCGTAGTGGATGCTGGGAGCCCGTCCCAAGTGCGGACTCTCTGCAATACATGTATATAGTTATTGCTTAACTAAAGGGTTATTGTATGAGCCATCTGTTGAGAGAGGCTCAGTTATTGTTCATACTGTTAACTGGGTATAGTTATCACGAGTTGTACGGTGTGATTGGTGTGGCTGGTATGAGTCTTACCCTGGATTCCAAATCCTTTCCTAGTAATGTCAGCTCTTCCGGGCACAGTTTCCCTAACTGAGGTCTGGAGGAGGGGCATAGAGGGAGGAGCCAGTGCACACCAGATATAGTACCTAATCTTTCTTTTAAGAGTGCCCAGTCTCCTGCGGAGCCCGTCTATACCCCATGGTCCTTACGGAGTATCCAGCATCCACTACGGACTACGAGAAATAGAATTACCGGTGAGTAAATTCTTATTTTTTCTTTTTTTGAACCTTTTCATACTTAACGATCCACATAGACTACGATTGGAACGGCAATCTTGCCCGAAGCTTGGCGAGCGAAGCGAGCCATGCGAGGGGACACGGTGTGCTAATTCGGCTTCCCGGTCACTGTACGCAGAAAATGACAAATAAAACAACAACTCATGTCGACCTTTTGATTTTTCGACCCAGCGCATGTCGACCTAGAAACCCTGTCGACCTTCCAACCCTGTCGACCTATAGTGGTCGACCTAAACATTGTCGATTTGATGATCCACATCCGCATCTGGGACTTGTATCTACTTTTGCAAAAAATAATTAAAAAAATATTGGTTAAACAAAAAGATTGCAATATGTACAAGCCAAACCAAAGGTGTCCGCTTGTATATAGTCCACTAGAATATAGGAAAGACAATATGAGGCATAGCCTACAATAATAACAGGTTAAGGATCCCATACAATAGGGGAGAACTGTTCTCGGGATGCTTGGGTAGGGGGATTGGGGAATTCCAATATATTGAGAATTCTCGATTCACCGATTCCAACCAAAAATAATCGGGATTGGTTAGCTAGCGATTTACAACATACAGTTTTTTGCCGATTCCCCGACAGATCGACGCTTCTCAATTTCCGCCGATCGGATCAGTAGTATTAGTCGCAAATAAATGGCTAGCATTACAGATAAACAGTAAATAGAAAAAAGTGTAAAGATGTAATGATGTAGCATATACTCACAATAAGCCACATGTGAGACAATAATAATGATCACATTTCCATATAGAAAGCAAAAATATAGTAGTGATGAATGTGCCAGATTTATAGATAAATAATTCCAAATATATATAATTATATACATGCCACACATGGGCAGTACTCCCTGGACTTTATAGCATATGCCTCCACAAAGTTATTCCAACGTTTCCATCATCCTTAATTGTACAATTCCATTTCCACCTCTTCCAAGCTGTCATCACTAACAACATCACTGATCCCATGCTTGGGAAGCAAGTCGAAGTTTGTACGTAGCTGGTCAATGTTGCACTTATACCAAATAAGTGAGCATATTGATCTGTAGAGCAACAAATGAGTGTGAATTATGCAGTAAGGGGCCATTCAATGGCCTCCTTAATTGGGAAATGGATGGAAGGAGTTTGTACAACATTGCATTCAAATCAGCTGAATTGTGTGTGCTCTAATGCTCTGGTCCATTCGCCGCATCTGATTGTCCTAAGTACTACTGGCCAGACTGAGTTCTGTGTAATTCCCATTATTTAAAATGTATAAAGTCATAGTTCAGACATTCTGAATTTAGACACCAGGATGTCAACAGTCAGAATGCCGACTTGGATGTTAGGATGACATTTATAAATGTCAACATGTTCATAATGACACCACTTTGTTTATTATTATTATTATTATTATTATGCTTATTTTAGCCTAACCCTTAACCTAACCTAACCCACACCCTAACCTAACAATATAACAAAAATATACTGCCTACATTCAGAACCTATTGACATGCTGACTGGAACCCTATAAGATAGGAAATAAAGAAAATGGACTGTTACAGCATTACTTACACAGAAAAGGAGACTATTGTGGCACTATTATACCAAAGTCATGTACAGCTGACATACTCTGTTACTAGGACCCAGATGCCCAACTAATCCCGCATTCACTCCACTTTCTTCTACTGTTAATTATAGCGTTCCCCGCAGGGTCGGATTAACAATGGGGCTGATGGAGCTGCAGCTCCAGGCCCATCAGCAAAATAGGCCCACAGCCACTTGCTGTAAACAGGAAAAACAATCCTGCTACACCAGCCTGCCAGTGACGCTGCGGTCTGGTGGGCACAGCTGCAGATCCACACCGCCTGAGCTCTATCTACTGCTGGGCGCTAGAAAGGTTCCTGTGGCACTAGGAACCAGCTGCACTGCTCTGCTGCTGCCGGCACCGCCATAATGTAGAGATGAGCCTTGAGGGGATGAGTGGGAGGGGACCAGTGCCGGCCCTATTATTACTAAGCGTTTGCGGCAGTGAGAGGGGCGCCGGACAGCCTGGACCACGCCCCCAGCCTATCTGGAAGGCCGCCAAGCTGCACCCCCGGCTATGGCGGCTCCCGCAGGGTTCCTGTCTCAGCAGCGGCTCCCTCTAGACGCCGGGCGGCCCGCGGATGTGCGGCGATTGGCGGCCATGGTAAATCAGATAGCCTGGAGCCACCATCTGGCAGTGACAGGTAATATACGGAATATATTATGTAGCAGCAGCGCAAGTGAATGGGCTAACCCCTCCTCCAACTGTTACCAGGTTAATCCCCCATACCTCACCCTGTTACCAGGCTAATCCCCTCCACCCCCCCTGTCACCAGGTTAACCCACCCTCCAGACTGATCACACCTCCTCCTCCTGTTACCAGGCTAAACCCCCTACTCCGCCCCTCACCAGCCTAATTTCCCCTCCTCCCCCTGTCACCAGCCTAATCTAATCTCCCCTCCTCCCCCTGTCACTAGGCTAACCCCCTCAGCAAACTAATCCCCCTCCTCCCCGTCACCAGGTTAACCCCCCTCACCAGCCTAACCCCCCCTCCTCCTGTCAGCAGGCTAACCCACCCCCTTCACCAAATGAATCCCCACTCCTCTCCCCAGGCTAGTTCCCCCTCCTACCCCTGTCACTAGGCTAATTCTCCTCCTCTCCCTGTCATTAGGCTAACCCCCCCTCACCAAACTAATCCCCTCCTACCCCTGTCACTAGGCTAACCCCCTCCCTCACCATCATAATCCCCCCCTCCTCCCCCTGTCACCAGGCTAACCCCCCTCCAGACATGTCACCCTTCCTCCCCCTGTCACCAGGTTAAGCCCCCCTCCACCGCCACCACCACAACCACCACCAGGCTAATCCCCCCCTCCCTCACCAGGCTAATCGCCCCCTCTTCCCCTTGTCACTAGGCTAATACCTCTCCTCCCCTGTCACCAGGCTGATCCCCCCCCTCACGAGAACACCAGACTGTTCTGCCCCCTATCTTTCTCCCATCTTCCATTGTTCTTCCCCATATCTCCTGCTGTCTTCCTCCCATCTAGCACCCGATCTTCCTCCCATCCCGTGTGCCTCCCATCTTCCCCTGTTCTCCCACCTGTCTCCCTCCCTTCTTCCTGCCATCTTACCTTCTCCCTCCTATCTCCTACTGTTCTTCCCCGTTTCCCTACCGTCTTCCTTTCATCTAGCCCCTATTCTTCTCCCTGTCTCTCTCCCGTCTTCCTCCCTTTTAGACCCTGTTCTTCCTCCTGTCTTCCTTCCATCTTCCACTGTTCTTCCCCCTTTTTCCTTCCCTTTTAATAAAATAACTATTGTAATATAATAAGTAAAGTGCTGAGATTTTTCTGTTTCAAACACAGACACACACACACACACACACACACACACACTTGTTTTTCTATCCGCATCGGGACCTATGTCTGGAACCTTCCTCATGGGGACCTATTCAGGAATACATGCCTCATGAGGACACCCACATAACTGATTTATTTTCGGGGTTAATTAGAGATAGAGGAAACATGTATTCAGCAGCAGATACATTTTATTCAGGAAAGGTTCTTTCTAATTTCAGCAGTAATTCGGTTCTTAATGTAAAACTTAACCGAGAGCCAGTTCCGAGCCTTCAGCGCTTGTCGTTCTGCCCTTAGGCACGCATCACAGTCATTCTTGCCCGGCACCTTGAATGAGCGAATGAACCGAATCATGTGACGTTCAACAGCTTTCACTTCTGCTGGGGTCCACGGATTGCGCTTGGCACCCCTTTTGTCACCTGTGCGGGAGAAGAAAGGTCAGTCACCACGCAACGCCACCACCAGTCATGGACGCATCTCAAATGGAATGGACAGTCACACCCACCTTTAGCTGCACCTCCATCCGCCGCCAACACCACGCTGCCGGCTTCTTTTCCCATGTGCCCCATGGGAACCTCAGTATCTTGACTCTCTGGCTCATCCCCAGAGTCATCGCTCACCACCTGGATCGGCTCTGTGGATAGAGAAGGACAGGGAAACCGATCACACCAGCCCACTTAGACAGTCAGTCCCTGGAGCCACACTGTCAAGTGATACCTACCGTTTGGATCAATGGAGATCTCTTCCAGATTGTGGCCCCGGAATTCAGCCATTCTCCCTTGCTCTAGAGCCAGAAAGAGCTTGCTCAACTTGGCCAGTTGAAGGGTACCCTCCGGGAGGCGGTAATAATGCCGATGCACCCGGATATCATGTCCAAGGAAATCAGCAAGCTGATCCATCTCTGTATCGCTCAGGTTGAGGACCCTGGAAAGTGTAGCCACATGCTTCCGTAGGCGGGTGGAAGATAATGCTTCGGGGTGCTTGGCCCCACACTCCCGGGCGTAGAGACGTATGCAGTCGGATCCCCTATAATGGGACATGGCTGTTGGCCTAGCAAACATGTAGATATTGTGTGGGGTCACACCACATTCTGTCCGCTTCTCTGTGAGGAGCTCCATCGCTTTCTGCATGCTTGGGGATAACAGGACAGGGACTTTCCTGCCTCTTTTCCCAGGAATCTCAATACGGGAGAAGTGACGACAGAGTGCCTTCTCCAGCTCTGACAGGGCCTGGGCCACATCACCCTGCAAATCGGCTGTGTGCCGTAAATCGAAGGAGGAGAGCAGCATCTTGGAAACCTCACCTTCTCTCCTGCGGTTGAAGAGAATCAGCTGCGTGAGGGTAACTTTGGCCAACATGGACCACTGCTTTTTGGAAGGGTGGGAGGACAACTCATCAATGTACTCTCGCTGACGGTCAAGGAGGTACAGGTTCAAGCGCTTAACATCATCAGTGAAGGGCAGAAGCAGCGGTGCATTCCATTTTATCTCTCGAAGTGTCTTCAGGGCAGCAGTGGAGATGAGCTCGCTCCACCTCGCCTCATAAATTTTCCAAAAGTTTCGGGCACGCTCCACTGTCAGGGCACTGCCCTCCATCAATGCCTGACACTCCACCATAGCAGAAATCTTCTGCAAGCTGTGTCCCACCTTAAGAGCCAACGAGGGTATTTTATATGTATTGGTGCGGTCATCGTAACCGGCCAGGCTCCTCACAGCATGCACCACTTGCAGGAAATTCCGTGGGCAAATGAAATCTTCCATACACCGCAACGGTGTGACCTTCATCGCCTTCAGCAGAAGCCGCCCCACCTCTCTGAGCTTCTGACGGATGTAATCATGCTTGCTGACATCAGACCCCAGACAGTTGTAGAGGTGCTGACCGAACTGCATAATACAGCGGTCCCCTTTGATTACCGGTACCACATCATCATAATTCATTTCGCTCAGCAACTTCCAGAGGCCGGTGCCAACATCCTTCGGGAGAGGTGTGGCGTAAGTGAAGAGACCCTGCACCCTGGTTCTTCCAGGTTTGGGGCTGTCACTTTTGCGGAGCGGGCACCTCTTCACATGGCGCCACAGGTGCTTCCTGGAGAATAGCCCTTTACATTTTACACAGTGCATGAAATCTTGGGGAGCCGTTGCTTCTTCCGGCTGCTTGCACGGTAGGAGGACTCCGCTGCCCTCACGGAGAACCCCGACATTATGGGCAAAGTTTCCCCGGGTGCGAATCAGGTCTAGCTGCACTGTCCTTTCCCTGGAGCGCTTCGGAAAGCTGAGTGCCCTTGCTACCTCATGCTCATTGTGGTGGACAGCTTGCACATGTCTCGCAATTTTTGAGAATGGCCTCTCGCACCACAGGCAGAAATTTTTCTTTTTACATGCAATCGAACCATCTGCTTTTCGGGTAAGTACCTGGACCGACACTGCGCGGGACGGATGGAGACTTGGTTCGGCCTCCGCGGAGCAAGCCCCGGACACTTCCAGATCCTGCCTGCCGTGAAAAGACGTCTCCTCCCCTCCACTATCATCCGAGCTGCTCAACTCTGACGAGTCAGGGAGATAGTCTTCGTCGCTGCTGTCGGTTCTGTCCATTGCCTCAATGGGACCAGCAGACACGGGACTTCCGGGGTTTGTGGCGCACACACCATACCAAGCCCGCGCTTTCTGTCTAACCACGCCCACCGTGAATACAGTGTTCAGGGAATCAAGGGCCCAGGCCCCAGCACGTGCTTCCTATTACACATCCGGAGAGGTGGTTCTTATTAGAGTCACGTGTCGGGTGGTGCGCGCGACACTTTTGCGTCACATGCTCCGATTTTCCCCAGGCTCCTGGAAGCCTGTCCTGGCCCGAGGGGTGCCAGTCTCCACTCATCGGCAAGACTTCCACAAATCGTAGTACCGGATTAAGCCCACCAGGGGGCGCTGCGATGGGCAAGGGGGGGAAGGTATAGAGCCCGGCTGCGAGCTCCGCAAATTTTCTGACGAATGCCCTTCTCAACTGAGCTCCGCGAACTTGGGCAACCTTCCCTCGGGATTGAACTAATATCAGACCCGGTTTTCGGGCTCCGCAAATTTTCTGACGAATGCCCTTCTCACCTGAGCTCCGCGGACTTGGGCAACCTTCCCTCGGGATTGAACTAATATCAGACCCGGTTTTCGGGCTCCGCGATTTTTCTGACGAATGCCCTTCTCACACGAGCTCCGCGGACTTGGGCAACCTTCCCTCGGGATTGAACTAATATCAGACCCGGTTTTCGGGCTCCGCAAATTTTCTGACGAATGCCCTTCTCACCTGAGCTCCGCGGACTTGGGCAACCTTCCCTCGGGATTGAACTAATATCAGACCCGGTTTTCGGGCTCCGCGATTTTTCTGACGAATGCCCTTCTCACACGAGCTCCGCGGACTTGGGCAACCTTCCCTCGGGATTGAACTAATATCAGACCCGGTTTTCGGGCTCCGCGATTTTTCTGACGAATGCCCTTCTCACACGAGCTCCGTGGACTTGGGCAGCCTTCCCTCGGGATTGAACTAATATCAGACCCGGTTTTCGGGCGCCGCGATTTTTCTGACGAATGCCCTTCTCACACGAGCTCCGCGTACTTGGGCAACCTTCCCTCGGGATTTAACTAATATCAGACCCGGTTTTCGGGCTCCGCGATTTTTCTGACGAATGCCCTTCTCACACGAGCTCCGCGGACTTGGGCAGCCTTCCCTCGGGATTGAACTAATATCAGACCCGGTTTTCGGGCTCCGCGATTTT